>NC_091121.1:19278436-19565936 GCF_040183065.1 Periplaneta americana
TCTACCTACCTACCTACCTGTCTGTCTGTCTATCTACCTACCTATCTACCTACCTATCTATTTGTTTATTATTAATATTTGTGTGCTGAACAACAGCCAGAGGCCAATTATAGTTCAGCACAATACACAAGCAGAAGATACAAAGGTGCAAGAATAAATAAATAATATCTTAAATCAAGAAAAACATACATAAATAAAATTGAGAACAAGAACAGTAAAATACTAATAATCAAAGCGAAACTATATCTTAAAAGGATCTAAATTGTTCCAATGCAAATTCGTATATTTTATGCATCTACAGACTGGAGAAAGTGATTTTGAATTTCTATTATAAATTTTTTTTTTTTTGAAATCTTAAACATTTCGTAGGAATACGAAGACTGATATTGTTTATGATAGACTCACAATCAATATCACCCTTGATCACTTCGCAAAAAAATTGATAATCAAGATTTTGACGTCTAGAATAAAGGCTACAACAGTTAAAATATTTACAGGTAATCTCATAATTGAAGTCAGAGGAATTGGGTATAAATCGAAAAGCACATAAGGAAATAAACTTTATTTGAATATTTAATAATATATAATAATAATAATAATAATAATAATAATAATAATAATACATAATATATATCATGTATTATTATTAATATTATTATTATTATTATTATTATAGGCCTAATATGTTAAGAACTGACGATATCAGTAACAACAAATTCTTAACATTGCAATAAACACTACTCTATCACATGTCAATCAATAGAATCGCGGATTTCCAGCATTGTTTTCAACAATTCTATATTGACTAGAGATCCCATTTTACGGTGAATAAAAATCTCAAATTTCGGTATAAAAATGTGATTAATTTCGGTATAAAAATGTGATTAATTTCGATATTATTTCGCAAAAGTAGCACAAATTTAGTGCTATTTCATATTTAAAAAAATACTTCTTTTTTCTCGTTATGCAAAACACATTACTGGATATTCCTACATAGATCAAAGATCTGTATCATCAAGGGAATGTTAAGAATCTTTGTACATTTCAACTATCTTTTGTGTAGAGAAATTTAAGAGTTTCTAGTCCCGTGTGTGAATAATATAAACTAATAAGCACCAGAAAATATTCAGGCTATTTCCACATGAGATTCGAAATGTTGTTGTCCGTAAATATCAATGCACAATAGATTATATACCTCTGATTGATGTTCTGGCTGATACGTACATCTGAAGTCTGTTTAGTGTATTATGTTACTAGTCAGCGATGTATGCATTGGAGAGTGAAAGTAACTAGCCACCTTACTCCATTATCTCCTGGCTTAGTTGCCTCATAAATGGTGCCTTGTTGATATCACTTGTGAGGTTCAGACCTACTAAACAGCAGATTATATTTTAATATCTTAAATTTTTTTAAGAAAAGACTAAAGGAGGTTAAATTTTATTGTTAATGAAGCCAAGAAATGACCAGACAACAATAATTTTTAAGAAAATTCCGCTACAAAATTGAAACAAAATCGTAAATGCAACCAACTCCAACCACTGCCATGCCTACCAATAGTACAGCACCAAGGAACTTAGTTTTACCAAAACTTATTGTAAGCCTATTAATTCACGCACGTAGCGTATTTAAATAGGCCTATATGACTTCCTATAGATATATCATTTAGGCACTTTAATTTTAAATTTAGTCAAAGAATAAGAATTTCACAGCCGCCGACGTACCTCAGACGGTAGCGCGTTTACATGCTGACCCGGAATTGCGCTCGGGAGAGAGTTCGATTCCCGTTTGGGCTGATTACCTGGTCAGATTTTTTCTAGGTTTTTCTCAATCGTAAGGCGAATGTGAGGTAATCTATGACGAATCCTCAGCTTCATCTTGCCAAATACCATCTGCTATCACCAATTCTACTGACGCTAAGTAACTCAGTAGCGTCGTTAAATAACCAATTAAAAAAAAATAAAAAATGCAATTGAAAATGCTAAGTTCGAACAAAACTGCGCTAAAAACAAAAATTTCACGTTACCTAGAGAGATTAAAAACAATTTTTTAATCTTTACGGGTGAGAAATTTAAGTACTTGCTTTTATCAGCTGAAAAATCGTATTTCGCGAATCCGTGGTTTGCGAAAACTATATGTGTCTACTAATAACCTAGTTTGTTTGGATTGCTTAGAAGCAATTTGCATCCATGAGCTTGGGGTTGGTAGAAGGTCATTCGCTGCTCCTGTTTTGACATCGCTCTTCTAAAATATGAAGCAGGTCTGTCCAAGTGGCTTCGTATCCGGTTCAATCCAAGCGAGCTGGTCTTCCATTTAGGCAACCTGGGTTCGATTCCCTAACTGGTCCGTGATAGAATTTGTGGTGGACAAAGCAGGCATTTCAGAAGATTTCTTTTGTGGGGATGGAATGAAATTCACGAGAGGAGTGCGCTATGACTCAGTACTGCGACCTGTTGAGATCTATTGCGCTAATCCTCAAGTTAGGCGTCTTCCTAAACCCATACCTAGTGACTACACTAATCTTCGCAGCGTGCCCAGATTTCGAGCAGGCAACCCCTCTCGCCCTAAGGCCAGCCCCCTCCGTGCGTCACCAGCCGGCGATCGGGGAATGCTATGAAACGAAAAAAAATATCATGTTATGTTTTATTTAACGACGCTCACAATATAGAGGTTATATCAGCGTCGCCGGATGTGCCGGAATTTTGTCCCGCAGGAGTTCTTTTACATGCCAGTAAATCTACTGACATGAGCCTGTCGCATTTACGCACACTTAAATGCCATCGACCTGGCCCGGGATCGAACCCGCAACCTTGGGCAGCGCTATACCAACTCGCCAACCAGGTCGACCTATGAAACGATGACGAAATAATAATAATAATAATAATAATAATAATAATAATTTATTTTAGCTGGCAGAGTTAAGGCCGTAACACCTGCTCTTCCACTCAAACAGCAAAAAGTATACATACATATGTATCAACTTATGAAGAATTCAACAATTTGATTTAGATAAGAGTAACCAGTATACAAGAGTTATTTACGAATTAAACAGCAAAATACTATGAACTATTAATTAAACAATGAAATACGAACTGTGTAGCAGAATTAAGCTAACATACATAGAATGTTAATATATTTCAAATAATGTTAGATAATAGAAAGAGATTATTATGAGACAATTTTGAAAATACAGCACTATCAGGATGCATGCCTAAAGGAAGAAGTAACAATGTAGTCAGTGATAGTTTAAGTCAGTATGATTGGAGTGAAATGCTAAGAAAGATATCTTTTAAGCTGTATTTAAAAGTGTTTATTGTCTTGCAGCCCCTAATACTCTGTGACAAGGAATTCTATTGTCGCGAGGTGGATACAGTAAAAGTTGATGAATAACAAGATGTTCTATGAAGCGGTATACTTAGCGTGCCAAAGATAAATGATCTGGTATTTACGTCGTGGTTAGAGTATAGATAAGAGAAACGAGATGAAAGGTAATTTGATTTTGAGGTGTGTAGAATTCGAAAAAGTAAAACCAAAAGAATGTAAAGTTCTACGTTCTTTAAGTCGGAGCCACGAAAGACTTGGGAAGGACGGTGAAATGGAGAAATGGTGACGGAATAATGTAGATGCCTAATATGGGGAAAAACGGAGAACCACGAGAGAAAATTCAACTGCGACCTTGTCCGTCACAACTGTCACTATGGGTTTTCAATGAAAAATCCCTGACTTGACCGGGACTCTAACCGGGGCCGCCTGTGTGAGAGGCCGGAGGGGGGGTCTGATCACTCAGCCACCGCAGGCGTGGGGAGTATACTCCTGTTTCTCTTTTCATTCCATCAACCCTCTTCACTTCACCTCATTTTATATACTTTTTTCAATAGTAAAAAATGAACTGGGATGAAGTCTTGAGATAATATGCAGTTTGCCAGGAATGGGAACCGACTCTTACAGCGTATTCCGAATCTCACCGGACCGGTGGACAACAATGAAGTCACGCTGCAGCGGAATAGGAACAAAACTGCTGGAAAGATCGATGGCTGTCATGGCGACTGTGTAAGTTGTTATCTGTGCTACGCTAGCAAAATTTTGCGAAATTTCCGTACTGCTATCTCGTTCAAAGAAAAGAGATCGTAAACAATTTATTTCTTGAACCGGTAGTAATAACTGGTCCGTTGACATGTTCGCTCATAAGCCATTAACATATTGTTTTTACGTTGTGCTCATTACAAACAATACAGCAGAACTAAAGCAGAACACACCGCCATGATACAACAGTGCACGATGTTATTCGTCTGCTAATTCCCGCCCTATACAAGAACCAATCAGATTCACTGATGGCGGCTGATGGAGACTGCCACCACCTCTACAAGCTGATGGTACCGGTGCGACACCGGTGGAGCATCAATGACGTCATCGGTGGAATTCGGAACACCGTGATGCCATCGGATTGCTCACCGGTGAGATTCGGAATACGCTCTCAGGGTTAAGACAGGATGGCCCGCACGTCAGCATCGGATTCGAGAATGCCACCTTGGCCACTTGGCGAATTGGAACAATTTTTATATTGGAGAAACTGTGCACAATGTGCCAATGGGAAACCATTCCGATCTGGCTCTTAGAAACGCAGTCAGTAAGCCTGTCCGAACATTGCTAATCTCACAATATTATAAAATAAACTAGTCTGCTTTCAACATGTAAAGAACAGTAAGTAACAAATGTGTAGAAACATTCTTCACTGCAAATAAGATTGAGTGAGTGCGTTTCATTTTTCGTGAGAAATTACGAGATGGGAAATTTAATATCTTGCGTTGTTGAAACGGAATCTTCCTACGTTGTGCTAACACGAAGCGGTATTATAATTAAAACACAGAAGTTCCAAGAGGGAACCTTAATTAAGTTGAAATGGGTGGTGAAATTAATTGTTTAAATTGGAACGGACACGGTGTGTACAACTGCTGTAAATTCAGTGGCGGCTAAGCTATCCAAGTCACGGTAGATTGCTAAGCTACCCATTCAGTGCATCGAACTCTAAGCACGTGTGTTCACATCTTATCACATTTAAAGGGGTATGTACAATGTACATCTTTCGCCAGCATAGTCTTACTATATTTCAACAATTTTTTTGTTCAGAATTTATAGATCCCCTGAAAACAAAAATTGGCACGCTTAACATACACTATCTGTACATCAATCAACAATTTTGATGATTTGAAAACTCGATAGCTATTTTTTAAATTATGAAACATTTTTTTATTTATTTTATTGGGTTATTTTACGACGCTGTACCAACATCTAGATTATTTAGCGTCTGAATGACATGAAGGTGATAACGCCGGTGATATGAGTCCGGGGTCCAGCACCGAAAGTTACCCAGCATTTGCTCATATTGGGTTGAGGGAAACCCCCGGAAAAACCTCAACCAGGTAACTTGCCCCGACCGGGATTCGAACCCGGGCCACGTGGTTTCGCGGCCAGACGCGCTGACCGTTACTCCACAGGTGTGGACATGAAACATTTTCGAGATATTTTCAGCCGGGCAGTGTTTTAATGATAAATTACTCAAATATTCGAATTTTGATATAATTCTTCTTTTGATATATTTTTAATAAACATGTCTACAACATATATATTAAAATCTGTAACGTGCGACTTTTAAAAATATTTTATTTAATTTCATTGTAAATTCTTTTCAAAAGATTTTGATAAATATTGTTCCAAAAATTAACTATTCATTCTATCTTAAAGGTTTTAATATATACTGTTCACATGAGAGAACTTCGCATGCACGCAAAGTTTAATTAAGATATTTAAAGTAATTTATGGATTATATTTTAAACACTGCTCGGCTGAAAAAAATTCTCAAACATTTTTCACAATTAAAAAAAACTACCAGGTTTTCAAAAACAGTAAAAATTATTTATTTATGTGGGCCAACAGATTGTGTGAATTAAGCAAGAAAATTTTTGCTTCCAGAGGACCTACAGATTCAGAGGAAAATAATTTGAAATATTTGTAATATTACAGCTACCGGTACTAGTGAAAAGTATACCTCCCCTTTTAATCCAAATTTTAAAAAAAATCATTACTAAGAAATGGTAGTATAGAGTTCAATATGACAACAAATGTCCATTAATTGAATTCGTTTAGAAGGGACTGCTAACATTAGTACAAGATCGTCAAATCTCGACTTACCAAAGTCAAAGTCTCAAAAGAATTGCCTATGAATAGGACTTTCAAGAAAGTTAAACTTTGTTACGCAAGTCAACTTTGGAAGACGTTGATGATGCTGATTATGATGATGATGATGATGATGATGATGATGATATCCACCGGCGTAGTTCAGTCGAATGAGGCGATTGCCTGCCAATCCGGAGTTGCACTCAAGCTTGCATTCGATTCCCGCTTGGGCTGACTACCTGGTTGGGTTTTTTCCCCCCCAAGGTTTTTCCCAACTGTAAGACAAATATCAGGTAATCCATGGCGAATCTTCGGCCTCATCTCGCCAGATACCATCTCCCTACTACCAATCACAACGCTAAATATCCGAGTAGGCTAGTTGATACCTAGGTCATATATGTAACAGATAACTCATCGCTATGTTAAAATCGGCAGCACTTTGAAGAGTACAACCCCCAGGATCGCCATCCGTCCGCCGTAAACGAACACGAGATGGCAGTACAGTCGCTAATGCAATTCAAATGGGAATTATGAAGTGACTACTTACGTAACAACTAGATGGCAGCGTAGTAAACCAGACAAAAGTTGTTAACGTCAAAGCGTATAAGGCCGACCTATCTGGGTATACAGGTGTTTAAAAAATACGGGGCATAATTTCAGGTATGTATTTCCCACATGTAGACAATCAAAATAGTTCATTACAACATGTGTCCGGAAATGCTTCATTTCCGAGTTATGGCCTTCACAACATTGAAATTCACCGGAACGTTTTTCTTTCCGCAGGTCGTTGCCGTCAAAGGAGACTTTAAGAGGGCACTGTGACAGTTCATTCCGAGGCGAAGGTTACATTCAGTGTTAGACTGTGCGACATGTATTCAAATTAAGAGCTGGCAGAGATACACTTCATGTACAGTAAGGCGGACGGCAATGCTGCGCTGGCTCGTCGTTTGTACCAGGAGAGGTGCGCACAGCGACAATGTCCAGATCGGAAGACATTTGTACGTCTCCATTACCGTCTGTGCGAGTATGGAAAATTTAACTCTCCTGGTTTGGGGGGGACGACCAAGATCTACAACTCCAGAAGTACAGGAGGAGATTCTGGAGGCTGTGAACATGACTCCTTATATCAGCACACGAAGGGTAGCGTTGCAAGTCAATGTTCCTCATACGACTGTCTGGAGACTGTTGAAAGAGTATCAATTGTATCCTTATCATTTGCAACGTGTACAGGTCCTGTCACCAGCAGATTACCCTGCACGATTTAGGTTCTGTGAGTGGTTCTTGCAGCAGTGTGGTGTAAATCCGAACTTTCCTGCCTTAGTATTATTTACAGATGAAGCACAGTTCACACGAGATGGCATAACAAATTTCCACAATCAGCATGTATGGGCGTATGAAAACCCACGTGCAACTGTTCCATCTCATCACCAGGTGCGGTTCTCCCTCAACATGTGGGCCGGTATCATTGGTGATCGATTAGTTGGAACCTATGTGCTTGTAAACAGACTTACGGGGCAGGCGTACACAAACTTCCTGGAAAACACCATACCTCATGTTTTAGAACACACTCCACTGATCAATCGTCAACACATTCACTTCTTGCATGATGGCGCTCTTGCACACTTCAGTCGTACGGCTCGCCGGTACTTGGATCGAAGGTTTCCTGATCGATGAATAGGTAGAGGTGGCCCAATTGCTTGGCCTCCACGCTCACCTGATCTGAACCCTCTCTATTTCTACTTGTGGGGCCATTTAAAATCATTGGTTTATTCGTCTCCGGTGCCTGATTTTGAATCCCTTCGGAATCGAACTCTGGCATGTTCTGAGGACATACGCAATACTCCTGGAGTTTGGGATCGTGTTCGCAGGTCAATGAGACATCGATATGAGGTCTGTATTCAAGCAGGAGGTGGACATTTTGAACATCTTCTGTAATGACAACGACCTGCGGAAAGAAAAACGTTCCGGTGAATTTCAATGTTGTGAAGGCCATAACTCGGAATTGAAGCATTTCCGGACACATGTTGTAATGAACTATTTTGACTGTCTACATGTGGGAAATACATACCTGAAATTATGCCCCGTATTTTTGAAACACCATGTATATGATCTGGGATTGACATAACGTCGTTAAATAATCTTACTTACTTTTAAATGGCTTTTACAGAACCCGGAGGTTCACTGCTACCCCCACATAAGGCCTCCACCGGTTCCTATCCTGAGAAAGATTAATCCGTTCTCTACCATCATATCCCACATCCCTAAAATATATTATAATATTATCCTTCCATCTCCGTCTCAGCCTCTCCAAAGATCTTATTCTATCCTGCCTCCAAACTAACACTCTACATGCATTTCTGGATTCTCTCATATATACTAAGTGCCCTGTCCATATCAAACGTCTGGATTTAATGTTCCTAATTTATTATGAAGAATACAATACGTGCAGTTCTGCGTTTTGTAACTTTCTCCATTCTCCTGTAACTTCATTCCTCTTAGCCCCAAATATTTTCCTAAGCACCTTATTCTCAGACACACTTAGCCTCTGTTCCTTTCTCAAAGTAAGAGTCCAAGTTTTTTTAGTAGGTTATTTTACGACGCTTTATCAACATCTTAGGTTATTTAGCGTCTGAATGAGATGAAGGTAATAATGCCGGTGAAATGAGTCCGGTGTCCATCACCGAAAGTTACCCAGCATTTGCTCATATTGGGTTGAGGGGAAACCCCGGAAAAAACCTCAACCAGGTAACTTGCCCCGACCGGGAATCGAACCCGGACCACCTAGTTTCGCGGCTAGACGCTCTGACCGTTACTCCACAGGTGTGGACGAGTCCAAGTTAACTAAAAAAATTGATGATGATGATTTTTTTATTTTATTGGGTTATTTTACGACGCTGTATCAACATCTAGGTTATTTAGCGTCTGAATGATATGAAGGTGACAATGCCGGTGAAATGAGTCCGGGGTCCAACACCAAAAGTTACCCAGCATTTGCTCATATTGGGTTGAGGGAAAACCCCGGAAAAAACCTCAACCAGGTAACTTGCCCCGATCGGGAATCGAACCCGGACCACCTAGTTTCGCGGCTAGACGCTCTGACCGTTACTCCACAGGTGTGGACGAGTCCAAGTTAACTAAAAAAAAATTGATGATGATGATGATTTTTTTATTTTATTGGGTTATTTTACGACGCTGTATCAACATCTAGGTTATTTAGCGTCTGACTGATATGAAGGTGACAATGCCGGTGAAATGAGTCCGGGGCCCAACACCAAAAGTTACCCAGCATTTGCTCGTATTGGGTTGAGGGAAAACTTCAGAAAAAAACCTCAACCAGGTAACTTGCCCCGATCGGGATTCGAACCCGGGCCACCTGGTTTCGCAGCCCGACGCGCTGCCGTTACTCCACAGGTGTGGACGATGATAATAATGATGATGATGATGATGATGATGATGATGATGATGATGATGAATTACGAGACAATATAGTAAAATTCGATAACCCTAAAGCGCATTATCTCCCTATTAAAGATTAACTTCGCCTGATTCATCTCACACAGCTTTTACACTTACGAAAATCTGATTCCGAAGGGAGCAGAATAACCACGACGCCGCCGATAACGACGGCTTCTAGCCAGTAGAAGACAAAATTATTAAAGGTTAAATGAAGCCAAATCGAAAGTCAAGCCCCCTGCTGAGAGAAGCTAACAAGTAAAAACGCGAACATGATTTGGGCGTGAATTTCCTGTAACTTTGACGACGACGACAGGAATATTGCAGCGCGTGGAGAGAGCGGATGGATTCTGAAAGTGATGGCGCGTCAGTCAACCTTTGTGATGAATTCCAGGCTCGAATTTCTTTCCGGCGGATAATTTTTTCCTCTCACAAGGACGCAACTCTCATACTCCTCGAGCACTTGTTTATTGCGGCTGGCGGAGCAGTTGAAAACTCTCTGCCATTGTGTTCCATTTTCTGAAGAATCTCTCATGCCACGTACCCTGCTAAAGGATCCATTTGAGTTCGGGATAAAGAATAACGCCCTCGCATTCTAATCCTCATTTCGCCATCTTCGTTTCTTTCTTTCTCTTTGATGATGTTTAATGCGTCACATTTGCCTTTCTCGTTCGAAAAATATATGAACAAAATACGTTTTTTTTCTTTTCTTTCTTTTTTCTTCTTCTTCTTTTTTTTTTTTTTTTTTTTTTTTTGTACTATGATACAATGCGAAATAATTTTATAACAGTATAAGAAGGCAGTAATTCTTGAAAGTGAAAAAAAAGTTTATAGTGCATCAAAACAAGTCGATAGAGAGGACAAGGTTAAATCTTATCGCACTGTAGTGATCAGTCACTGTAATTAATAAAATTATTGCGTGACAAATGAAAGAACTAACAGGCTGAAACAACTTTTCTTGAAACCACACGTACATAAAACGTATGAGTTTTAGGCTACATTATTATTATTATTATTATTATTATTATTATTATTATTATTATTATTATTATTATTATTATTATTCTAGTCGTCATGAAGAGCAGTCGACTTTTTGTGTAGCTCCGCTGTTTTCACAGTGTTTAGTTGTTACTACATTCGTCTGTGTCCTCATTTAAGGCGCTTAGTTAACTGCGTACAATGCCGCCTAGTAAAGATACATGTTCTAAATGTAGCGCTGCTTTCTTCGGCAGACAAAAGTTCCTAAAGTGTGTTGGGCCTTGTGGCCTAAGATTTCATCTTGATTGTTTAAATATGAGTGAAGTGGAATACGATTTTTTCATGAAGGGAGGTATTTCCTCCTTCAAGTGTGATGAGTGTACCAGTGCTGCGAAGGCGGTTCATGGTGATAACACTCCAGTGAAACCGACCAAGAAGACCGATAAGATGATCATCTCGCCTACTAGAGAACTTGAACTACCTAATTTACAAAGTAAGGAATCTCTCTCTGTTCAAATAGAGACGGTACGATTAAATGGTGAATCCATTCTAGATACTTTAACAGTTATTCTGGAGCATGTTAAAAATCTTGAAAAAGAAATGGGCGAATTAAAGAGCGAGAATACTGCCCTCAAATCACAAATGGCCGAGATTTTGGTAAAAAATTCCTGTCCTTGTAAGCCTGATAAGAGTGTCCCAAAATTGGGTCAACAGTCCACTGTTCACCCGGTTACTAAATCCTACAGTAGTGTTTTGTCTGACACTGTTAATTCTCGCAATCATGCGAAGTCAGCACCGAGTACTTCATTTGCTCTTACTCATCATAACAGTAATGAGGTAATCTCTGCTGTCGTACGCACAGACGATAGCACTGTTGCGTTATCAAATAACGTAGACTCCGATGGTTTTCAAACTGTCACTCGCAAAAAATTTAAGAAACGAGATCCTAAAGTTGGCACTCTAACTAATAGCAACTTAGAAATGGCTCCAGAGAGAATCAGAACCAAATCTCTTTTTGTTTCTAGATTTAGTCCTAATGTAAACGAGAATAATATTAAGGATTCACTTTTTCATCAACGTAAATTAAGGTCTCTCGAAATAACTAAATTGAAAACAAAATACCAGTCGTATTCCTCTTTTCATATCTCAGTTGATGAGAGGTATTTCGAGTTAATTAATAATTCTGATGTTTGGCCTGCGGGATGCCTCATTGCACCCTTTTTTGGTAAACTTAAACCTGAGCAGCATTTTGCTCCACCAGGTACTTCAGTTGATTCTAGGGTTAATGCCTCTTAATATTATTCTCTAACTCTCAATGCACAGTTCTAATAATCATCTTGAGATATTTTACCAAAATGTTCGTGGTCTTAATACAAAAATTGATGAAATTTTTCAAAATGTAGTAAGTAATAATGATATCATTATCTGTCTTACTGAAACATGGTTATCTGAATCAGTATTAAATACAAACTTATTCCCTAACAATTATACTGTGTTTCGAGCAGACAGAACGTATGAGGACACCAATAAAAAAAGAGGTGGGGGTGTCCTAACAGCGATTAACAACCAGTTACCTTTTACCTGTCGGCGATATGATTTAGAAATTATTAATGAATGTGTTTGGATTGAAATTAAAATGGCTGATGGTATTAATTTATTAATTGGAAATCATTACTTCCCACCTGATTTCGGTCATAATCACTTAAAATCTTACCTCAATTTTCTTGAAAAAAACCTTGATACTCATAATTTTAGAATAATAATTATTGGTGATTTCAATTGTCCTGGTATGGATTGGTCAACTGGTTTTAATCTTAATGATATTCATTACTACTCTAAAATCAAGTCCAGTGATTTATATTCCTCGTCTTGCCTTCTGGGATTAAACCAAATTAATTTTACTGTCTCAAATAAAAATCTACTTGATCTTGTCTTTACTAATATTATTAATAGTTCAGTAAAACTAGCCAATCATTCTCTAGTTTTGGAGGATTCTTATCATCCATCTATCTCCATTAATCTTGAAGTGTATTTGTCGCTACCTGATCACTGCCAATCTAGTACCTTCATAAATTATTCTCAAGGTGATTACTTGAAACTCTATTCCACTCTATACAATCATGATTGGAATTCCATATATCAAACTACTGATGTTAACGTTGCTGCTAACGCGTTATCCCAGATTATGAACAAAGCTATTTCTCTTGCTGTTCCTGTCACTTTCGTAAAAAAATCGCACTATCCTAAATGGTTTTCAAATACCTTGCGTATACTTATTAGGAAAAAGAACAAAGCACATAGAAATTTTAAGAAATTCAAAACTGATCACCATTATCAAATTTTTTCCAATTACAGAAAACAAGTTAAAGCTATGATTAAATCTGACAAATTTAAATGGTTACAATCCATTGATGAAAATTTGAAGAATGAACCTAAGAAATTTTGGAAATACGTAGAATCTTTTCGTAAATCCAATAATTATCCCACCGAATTATTAATAAATGGGATTCACATTACTGATCAGCAAGAAATTGCTAATGCATTTGCTAATCAATTCAAATCGATTCAAAAACAGCCTAATTCTAATCTCTGTTTGTTGGAGTATAATTCTACTGACTTCTTATCCTTACCTAAAATTACAGTTGAAGACGTTTCATTAGCCATAAAAAAGCTTAAACCTAATAAATCAAAGGGCACTGATGGCATTCCTAATTTTATTATTAAGGGATGTTCTAATATTCTAATACCCGTTTTAACCTTTATATTTAATTTAAGTTTATTAACTGGTACATACCCTATGCTTTGGAAAGAAGCATCCGTTATTCCTATCTTTAAGAATGGTAAAAAAAATGTTGTTTCCAATTATAGACCTATTTCAATATTAAACAATTTCTCAAAAATTTTTGAAAAAATAATCCACAAACATGTTTCATTTTATGTTAAGAATAAAATTAATTCAGCACAACACGGTTTTACTAAAGGTAAATCAACAACTACAAACTTAGTATCCTACCTTAATCTTGTTATGCCTGTTGTTGAAACCCAAGGTCAAATTGACTCAATTTATATCGACTTTAGCAAAGCGTTTGATGTTGTACCTCACAATATTCTGATAAATAAATTAAAAAACTTTGGTCTCTCTTCTAACTACGTGAGCTGGTTTGAAAACTATTTAACTAATAGACAATGTTGTGTTCGTCTTGGTGATTCTCTCTCGGACCCATTTAATTGTTTATGTGGAGTTCCCCAAGGATCTACATTGGGCCCTCTATTATTTTTATTATTTATTGATGACATATGTAAAAGAATAAGTTCAAACTACCTGTTATTTGCTGATGATCTCAAAATCTTTCGCTCTATAAATAGTTCTGCCGATTGCCAAACTCTTCAAAATGATATTAACTCCATTGAACTTTGGTCTGACATTAATGGAATGAAAATTAATGAAACAAAAACTTTTGTCATTTCGTACTCTCGAAAAACTACTTCCATAAAATTTAATTATTCTCTTAATAACGCCTGTATTATTAGGAAAAATTCTATAAAAGATCTTGGTGTACTACTCGATTCTAAATTATACTTTCACGATCATGTTCAATATATTTATAATCATTCAATAAGAATGCTTGGTTTAATAAGGTCTATAACTTATTCTTTTTCTACTCCTGAGTCACTATTAATTCTATACTTTACTTTGGTTCGCTCTAAACTTGAATATGCATCTGTAGCCTGGAATTCCATTACTTCAACCGATTCGGTTAAATTGGAAAATATTCAAAGAAAATTTATTTCCTTATGTGCTTTTCGATATATACCCAATTCCACTGACTTTAACTATGATATTACCTGTAAATATTTTAACTGTTGTAGCCTTTATGCTAGACGTCTAAATCTTGATTATCAATTTTTTTGCAAAGTTATCAAGGGTGATATTGATTGTGAGTCTATCATAAACAATATCAGCCTTCGTATTCCTACAAAAGGTTTAAGATTTCAAAAAAATTTTTATAACCGAAATTCAAAATCACTTTCTCCAGTCTGTAGATGCATAAAATATGCCAATTTGCATGGGCACAATTTAGATCCTTTTAAGGTTTAGTTTCGTTTTGATTATTAGTTTTTACTGTTTGTACACAATTGTATTCATGTATGTTTATGTTATTTATGATATTATTTATTTTTGTTTTGCACCTTTGTATCTTCTGTTTGTGTATTGTGCTGAACTATAATTGGCCTCTGGCTGTTGTTCAGCACACAAATATTAATAATAAATAAATAAATAAATAAATTATTATTACTACTACTACTTACTGGCTTTTAAAGAATCCGGAGGTTCATTGCCGCCCTCACATAAGCCCGCCATTGATCCCTATCCTGAGCAAGATTAATCCAGTCTCTACCATCATATCCCACCTCCCTCAAATCAATTTTAATATTATCTTCCCACATACGTCTCGGCCTCCCCAAAAGTCTTTTTCCCTCCAGTCTCCCAAATTATTATTATTATATTATTATTATTATTATTATTATTATTATTATTATTACTACTACTACTACTTACTGGCTTTTAAAGAATCCGGAGGTTCATTGCCGCCCTCACATAAGCCCGTCATTGGTCCCTATCCTGAGCAAGATTAATCCAGTCTCTACCATCATATCCCACCTCCCTCAAATCAATTTTAATATTATCTTCCCACATACGTCTCGGCCTCCCCAAAAGTCTTTTTCCCTCCAGTCTCCCAAATTATTATTATTATATTATTATTATTATTATTATTATTATTATTATTATTATTACTACTACTACTACTACTACTACTTACTGGCTTTTAAAGAATCCGGAGGTTCATTGCCGCCCTCACATAAGCCCGTCATTGGTCCCTATCCTGAGCAAGATTAATCCAGTCTCTACCATCATAACCCACCTCCCTCAAATCAATTTTAATATTATCTTCCCATCTACGTCTCGGCCTCCCCAAAAGTCTTTTTCCCTCCAGTCTCCCAAATTATTATTATTATTATTATTATTATTATTATTATATTAATATTATTATTGATTGTGAATCCTTCATAAGCAATATCTACCTTCGGGCCCCCTCGAATGGCTTGATTTAAAAAAAATGTTTATACCTATAAGTCGAAATATCTCTTTCCACTTATCAGATGCATGGAAGCTGCCAATTTACTTGTATTAATTCAGATCCGTTTAATGTGTAGTTTATTGTTTGGTAATTCTTATATTAAGCATACTCATCGAAATCAAATTGATTTCAATTCCATCCGTTTGTGTTGTTTTTTTAACATTTCTGACCATGTATTTTGCAATTATGTATTCATTTTGTCATTATTGTTTATTTTTAGTTGTCTCTAATTTTAATAATTATTTGTATGCACTGTTTTTGTTATCTATTCATTTTGTCATTATTGTTTATTTTTAGTTATCTCTAATTTTAATAATTATTTGTATGCACTGTTTTTGTTATCTATTCATTTTGTCATTATTGTTTATTTTTAGTTGTCTCTAATTTTAATAATTATTTGTATGCACTGTTTTTGTTATCTATTCATTTTGTCATTATTGTTTATTTTTAGTTGTCTCTAATTTTAATAATTATTTGTATGCACTGTTTTTGTTATCTACTCATTTTGTCATTATTGTTTATTTTTAGTTGTCTCTAATTTTAATAATTATTTGTATGCACTGTTTTTGTTATCTATTCATTTTGTCATTATTGTTTATTTTTAGTTGTCTCTAATTTTAATAATTATTTGTATGCACTGTTTTTGTTATCTATTCATTTTGTCATTATTGTTTATTTGTATTTGTCTCTAATTTTAATAATTATTTGTATGCACTGTTTTTGTTATCTATTCATTTTGTCATTATTGTTTATTTTTAGTTGTCTCTAATTTTAATAATTATTTGTAAGCATTGTTTTTGTTATCTATTCATTTTGTCATTATTGTTTATTTGTATTTGCCTCTAATATTAATAATTACGGGTATTTGTATGCACTGTTTTTGTTATCTATTCATTTTGTCATTATTCTTTATTTGTATTTGTCTCTAATTTTAATAATTATTTGTATGCACTGTTTTTGTTATCTATTCATTTTGTCATTATTGTTTATTTTTAGTTGTCTCTAATTTTAATAATTATTTGTATGCACTGTTTTTGTTATCTATTCATTTTGTCATTATTGTTTATTTTTAGTTGTCTCTAATTTTAATAATTATTTGTATGCACTGTTTTTGTTATCTACTCATTTTGTCATTATTGTTTATTTTTAGTTGTCTCTAATTTTAATAATTATTTGTATGCACTGTTTTTGTTATCTATTCATTTTGTCATTATTGTTTATTTTTAGTTGTCTCTAATTTTAATAATTATTTGTATGCACTGTTTTTGTTATCTATTCATTTTGTCATTATTGTTTATTTGTATTTGTCTCTAATTTTAATAATTATTTGTATGCACTGTTTTTGTTATCTATTAATTTTGTCATTATTGTTTATTTTTAGTTGTCTCTAATTTTAATAATTATTTGTAAGCATTGTTTTTGTTATCTATTCATTTTGTCATTATTGTTTATTTGTATTTGCCTCTAATTTTAATAATTACGGGTATTTGTATGCACTGTTTTTGTTATCTATTCATTTTGTCATTATTCTTTATTTGTATTTGTCTCTAATTTTAATAATTATTTGTATGCACTGTTTTTGTTATCTATTCATTTTGTCATAATTGTTTATTTTTAGTTGTCTCTAATTTTAATAATTATTTGTATGCACTGTTTTTGTTATCTATTCATTTTGTCATTATTGTTTATTTTTAGTTGTCTCTAATTTTAATAATTATTTGTATGCACTGTTTTTGTAATTCCTTGTTCAATGTAAATCTTGTGCTGAACTGTTATTGGCCCCAGGCTGTTGTACAGCACAATTATAAATATTAGTAAATAAATAACTAGTTATTATTATTGTTATTACTATTATTATTATTATTATTATTATTATTATTATTATTATTATTACAGCTTGTTACGAAATCATACAATATTGTACGAAATGGAAATATTGGAAGAGTTGGAAAAATTCAGATATCTTGGAGCAACAGTAACAAATATAAATGACACTCGGGAGGAAATTAAACACAGAATAAATATGAGAAATGCCTGTTAGTATTCGATTAAGCTTTTGTCATCTAGTCTGCTGTCAACAAATCTTAGAATTTATAAAACAGTTATATTACTGGTTGTTCTGTATGGTTGTGAAATTTGGATTCTCATTTTGTGAGAGGAACAGAGATTAAGGGTGTTTGAGAATAAAGGTTCTTAGGAAAGTATTTGGGGTTAAGAGGGATGAAGTTACAGGAGAATGGAGAAAGTTACACAACACAGGACTGCACGCATTGTATTCTTCACCTGATATAATTAGGAACATTAAATCAAGACGTTTGAGATGGGCAGGGCATGTAGCACGTATAGGCGAATCTAGAAATGCGTAAAGAGTGTTAGTCGAGAGACCGGAAGGAAAAAGACTTCTGGGGAGGCCGAGACATAGATGGGAGGATAATATTAAAATGGATTTGAGGTAGATTGGATATGGCGATAGAGACTGGATTAATCTTGCACAGGATGGAGACAGATGGCGGGCTTATGTGAGGGCGGCAATGAACTGCGGGTTTCTTAAAAATCATTTGTAATCAATTATTATTATTATTATTATTATTATTATTATTATTATTATTATTATTATTATGGAGCAACACTAACAAGTATAAATGATACTCGGGAGGAAATTAAACACAGAATTAATATGGGAAATGCCTGTTATTATTCGGTTGAGAAGCTTCAATCATCCAGTCTGCTGTCAAAAAATGTGAACGTTAGAATTTATAAAACAGTTATATTACTGGTTGTTCTTTATGGTTGTGAAACTTGGACTCTCACTTTGACAGAGGAACATAAGTTAAGGGTGTTTGAGAATAAGGTGCTTAGGAAAATATTTGTGGCTAAGAGGGATGAAGTTACAGGAGAATGGAGAAAGTTACACAACACAGAACTGCACGCATTGTATTCTTCACCTGACATAATTAGGAACATTAAATCTATACGTTTGAGATGGGTAGGACATGTAGCACGTATGGGCGAATCCAGCCTACATATAGAGTGTTAGTTGGGAGACCGGAGGGAAAAAGACCTTTAGGGAGACCGAGACGTAGATGGGAAGATAATATTAAATTGGATTTGAGGGAGGTGGGATATGATGATAGAGAATGGATTAATCTTGCTCAGGATAGGGACCAATGGCGGGCTTATGTGAGGGCGGCAATGAACATGCGGGCTCCTTAAAAGTCATTTGTAAGTATTATTATTATTATTATTATTATTATTATTATTATTTCTCACGAGTTTCCTCAATCCTGAGTTTTAACTCAAGCGAAAATAGCGCTGAATAACGCTTGTAAAATATTGTATTGGTGCTTGCTATTTTGTAAAGCACATCAACCATAAAGGGGTGGATCCTCATTTGGACTACTTTCACAGAGAATCGAAAATGAAGGCTCGTAGCCTGAAGGAACAGATGTTTCTCATGAGGATGAGCAGATGGCGCTAAAATTTACATTTATGGGTTAAATGAGAAGAGCTGCTGCAATTGGACGGCGAACACACACACACACACGGAGGGCGCAGTTCGTATATCTGCGACGTCAGCACCCCGCTCACACCTTGCACCGCTATAAAACAGCTCGCCACGCCAGTGGCTACTCGGCAGCAGTATTATTTCATAATTCATTCTATTTTCCAGCACATATTTTATAGAGTATATTTCACATCCAAGATGATTCACAACTCACAAAAACAGTGTACAGTACCTAGCAGAAGTTTGAAATCCTTCAAATGCTATTCGGCGGCAGTGCACAAAGACATGAATTAACAAAGAATTAAACAATCTATACTAATAATAAATCTGTAGCCGAAATTTTTCTGGTAATTTTCGATTTTCCAAAAATAATTGGTTCTAACATATATAATTAACCACCCTGAAACCGAAAATCGCTTTTTTCAAATTTTTGTTTGCATGTCTGTCTGTCTGTCTGTATGTTTGTTACCTTTTCACGCGATAATGGCTGAACGGATTTCGATGAAAATTGGAATATAAATTAAGTTCGTCGTAACTTAGATTTTAGGCTATATGGCATTCAAAATACATTATTTAAAATGGGGGTTATAAGGAGGCCTGAATTTAATAAATCGAAATATCTCTCTTATTATTGATTTCTGTGAAAAATGTTACATACCACAAGTTTCTTTAAACATAATTTGCGATAAGATTAATTCCTTGAAAAATTTTGATAGGACTGATATTTAATGAGATAAATGAGTTTTAAAATTAAAATAACTTCCATCTAAGGACTTGTAATGAATTAAAAAACAAATGACTTCGTCTATAAGGAGCCTTGGACACAACAATAGAAAGCTATGAAAGATAGCCTACAGAGAATGTTTCTGTGTTTGTATGAAGTAATATCGGAAGCTAAATTAACCGATTTGTATAATTAATTATTATTTCACCATTGGAAAGTGTAGTTTCTCTAGATGGACATAATGCTATAATGTTATTACAGTAACTTCTGATATGATATAATATAATATAATATAATATAATATGTAATATTCTATAATATAATTTAAGTTATTTGAAGGGTTCACAACCATAGTGGGCCAAGCGCCATTTATTGAATACGTAGAAAACAATGGTTAAAATTAAGTTATTACCATAATTCAATAGAAACATATAAAAAGTAAAATAAAATACTGTATACACATTAAATCTAAATGATGTCAATCTTCATTAAACTATGGTTGCATGTACTAAAAATTAAGAAACAGGTTAAAGGAATTGTCATTGCACCAATGAGTGTCTCTGGACCAAAATGATCGCATTTTTAATTATTTGGATGCAATTTAAATTAAGTAACATATTAAACGATTTATCCTTCTATCAAACACGAATGTTCCCTGGATCAAACGTCCTATTTTAATTATGTAATTACTTTATATTTATTTCTAACGAGTGCAGCGGAGCGCACGGGTACTGCTAGTAAGTAAATAAACGGTTGCAGTGAAACATGTACAGTGAAACCTCTCTAACTTGTGGGCCTGTTTCACAATGTTTACAAGCTTTGTAAATTGTAAACTTTGCTTGTAAATTGTAAACTTCTGTTTCATAATCTTTGTTTGTAATGTTGAACTTTACAAAGGAAATCAAATCTTTACAAATAAAATTTTGCTCACTTTACAAGTATTCTGTTTCACAATGAAGGGTAATTTTACAAACTTGTAAACTTTACTTGTAAAATTAGCACATTTTCTACAATACCTCTGAAATGTGTAAAGTTTGATATTGCAACAAATTATGAAAAAATGCAATACAATAACACTTATTAAATTAATTTTTGAGTAACTGGATAATATTAAGAATTAAACTAACGCAGTTTTGATGTTACTAAGGAGTTCTAATGACTGAGACGAAGATATTAAATTTAGGCCTAACCAAACGAAGACGTAAACGTAAAATTTTCCGGCCAAGAATTAATAACACGTTCGTATCATTGTATGAATTTAAAGAAAGGTTTCGAATGAGTCCCGCCCTATACTTCAGAATACCGCGTAAGTATTTATATACGAAGACTGTATGTAATAAATACTCGCACTTAAAAAAGAAGTTCCCTGCACCAAAAATAAATAATTCAATAATGCAATAACGACACTACTTATGCGGTATTCTGAAGTCGTTTCGAGTCCCGTTTCGCTGGAATCTCTCCTACAAGATATGGGACATCATATCCAACATCCAAAAGGCAAATGTGATGCCCTAACCTCAAAGCGAGAATTGTATTGTTTTGCATTGGTTGCATAGTAGCTGTCAGTTCTGTGCGTTAGCAGACAAGCACGGAATTTCTAAGATGTCAGTGTGCAAAAGTGCCCACAGGGTAGCTGATGTTGTTAAGAGTTAAATTCGGGGCAGGTTTTTGATCACCAAAATGTTATTTACTATAGCACAGAATTTTTATGGTGCTGCTGGGATCACTAATGTTTGTGAGGTTATGTATGCAACATTAATAAATACTGATGGATCAACACATTTAGACATCGAAATTATTTTATCAATTGCATATTTGTACGTGGAATAAATCTGTTATTTACTTATTTGACTGAATTTGGTGCTGCTTTGGTCATTTAAGTAATAGAGTATCGGTATACTCGACTATTCACATCACATGAAATTCCATTGTCGCCAATATATAAAAATCGAAATACTTTTAATTTTCTTTAACAATACTTTATATTTTCTGTTGGTGAAATATGAATCAGCAAGCTTAGAATAATCTATTTTAGTACAAAATATAAACATATGTATCGATAGTAGTAAAAATACAGCGACTTTAGCTCTACTCCTTAGCGATTTTTGTAAATTGTCGTTGGCGATATTGTGTAACCAATAATGCGTAGGCCTATTTGCAAATTTCTTTAGCTGATTTTGTAAAGTTCGTCAAACTTTACAAACTAATAAGATAGCATTGTGAAACACAATTTACAAGAATTTGTAATCTTTTACTTGTTATTTGTAAATTGTTAATTTGTAATTTGTAAGAATTGTGAAACGGGCCCCTGGACACGCATGGTTCCCTCCAAGGCAGAGGGAATATAATTTTTTTGCACGATCGTGTTTTTGGCTGTATTCACAGCTACTGTCGTTAGGCCTTGAAAATTATGATTCCTACACAGAAACTTCTTGCTAGGGAAATATTTCTTCATAACATAAAACTGTACTGAACTAGACCCATTACACTTATTGTTACTTAGTTACCAATGCAGTGCAGTTTTACAAGGCTTTGGTATAACATCGCTCTAAATTTTCAATGCAAAATATATTTAGATTTAGATTTAGAGCAAAGCTCGTGTTCGGGGATAGTTTCGTTACATAAATATACACTTTGTAGACAAAATACTTAAGAAAAAAGGTCACATAAAGATGATAATAAAATTATTAATAATAATACTAGTAATAACTGATTGAAAAAAAGACGATGTTGAGATTGGTGGATTAATATTAACTTATTATTAGTAGTATAATTAGTACAGGTCATGTTGATATAGTAACAAGATAAGATAGAAAAAAATATACTTAGAATAGAAATAAACTTGTTTTACAATACATGGTACATAATATAATACAGAGAAGTCTGTCATATAAATTTTTAAATTCTGGATCTGAAAATTTCATTGCTTAAATTAGTCAATTCTGGATGAAAATTTATTATCGAATTATATAGACGTGGACCATAATTTGTACTGTGTAGTAAAGCAGCAAATGTGAAACATTTAGGTTCAACTAGATTAAGAATTTATTTCGTCTTGTATTATGATAATATAGTATTTGCAATTTTAATAGTACTGTACATTATGCAACGAGCCTATAATGGTAGTAATTAAGACGCGAGTATGTTTATGAAACTCGCTTGCGCTCGTTTCATAATTTTCATACGAGCGTCTTAATTACCATTATAGGCAAGTTTCATACGACTTTCTATGTTCGACCATATTTATAACTTGAAATTATTCATAAGTATTCACATTATTCTTATCTGACTGGGGAGCGGAAGTGACCTTGTCGTAAATTGTGAGATGTGCGCAGACGCGAAAGTATTGATTTTTTCCTAGGAACAAATGTCATTGACCTTGATATAATCTAGAGAGTAAAATGAACATTAATCTTGATACAACCTGGAAATTGATTTAGACATTGAAAAACGAGATGACAAATTGAATTTATTTGAATATTATTTACAATTAACGCTAATTATTATAGTAATAGAACATAACCTTCTGCGACAGTATTGGATTTCCAGCCTCCGTGACGTTTCGCTAGTTGTCTTTAGATTGCATATCCGAGAATAATCGATACTTGTGTTTTCATATTGCTTTCTGATTTGTGGAAAACCTGAACTTTAATGAATAGGTGTACTTTAATGAGGTCCATTAAAGGGATGCTACCAGGTATATAATTACTACATTTCGGCATGGTCGAGCATAAAAATATGATCGTACAAAGAATGTTGTACAGTAAGGTCCGAAAGTCTTGTCACCCCCCTTATTTGTATATGATGTGCATCCATTTTGAGCATGTCATAGCAGATGTGTGACAATGGTTGATACTTTACGTTCAAGCTTGTTTAGCGATCCAGAACATCAGTATGGGCATCATCATTGTCGCATCACAAAATGATGCGGTGCAAAGTCCTGTGTGAAATTTTCCGCAGCAAAGGCGGTGCGATTTCCCTGAATGCCTCCCTAACAGCTTGCTTCAAATCTTCAATTGTCTGGTATCGATGTTTCGAGACATACTGCTTAATTATTCCCTACACTTAGGCCCTTCTTCTATGTTGTAATTTCTTGCTTAATCCGTATTAAAACAATATACCATGACTTTAATGTGTTTTTCCAAATACACGTTTGTTTTCTGAGTAGTTAATGAGGATTATTTTAGTATCACGGAATTAGGAAACCACTATCACGGAATTTGGATCCCTGTCACGGATTTAGGAGCCACTGTATAACAATGAAGAATCATATATTATATAACAAACTTGTGAAACTGTTGACACTGAATGTTTTAAAAACTGTAGCTGAAGTTCCAAATAACGTCATTTAGGTGTTATTTGAAAATTTTTATTACAATTTTTCCATAAATATAGACTATATTAAATATGTCACGGAATTAGGCAACTTTCCCCTATTCCTTTTGGCTAGTCTTCTTCTCTGTCTATAAAATGATACATTTAGTATAGATTCCAGGATTTTATCTAGTTCTAGATAACTTCTCCGTTTCCTATGTCGTGTGTGTTGCTTATATTCAGGGTAGTCCAGAAACTTACTGATTGTCCCTTGTATATCTAAGTGTATTTTTATTTATTGGGTTATTTTACGACGCTGTATCAACATCTAGGTTATTTAGCGTCTGAATGAATTGAAGGTGATAATGCCGGTTAAATGAGTCCGGGGTCCAGCACCGAAAGTTACCCAGCATTTGCTCGTATTGGGTTGAGGGAAAACCCCGGAAAAACCCTTAACCAGGTAACTTGCCCCGACCGGGATTCGAACCCGGGCCAACTGGTTCCGCGGCCAGACGCGCTAACCGATCTATGTGTATGATTACATATATAAGTGTGTGTGTGCGAGTGTGTGTGTACGTGCGTACTTCCGAATGAGCTTTTGCAATATGATTTCCATGAGGCAATTGGCCTACTTTGTAACACATAAAGCCCGTCGCGAAGAGAGAGAATAATCCTACTGAACAGCGTTGCTACTTTGAAGTATAATTAAACCGCTAATTAAAACAGAAGAGAATTTTAAGCCCTTTGGAATGCTCTATTCAATGTACGAAGATATTCTAACAAAACGGTATCCAAGTCTGAATCCATGTTACCGAATCAAAATAAGCTGCGGGATTGGCTTTGTGCTGGATGAAGGACACATCTGCGTCCCGCAATAAAAGCCAAGCTGCAGCTATTTCGTTGTTTTGAGATCTTTGTAACTCATTCATATCTTCCACCGCGCACTGACCGAAGTAACCACGTAACTCCAGCACATCTAATTCCACATAAATACCACACACATAAATCAGTACCGGTAAATTAAAAATTGTACTTTGAAGTACAAATTCAGTTACATTAATTTAAATTATTGTGGTCCTATTATCACCATGTTTTCCTATGAAAGTTACAGAGTTCAAAAGCAGTTGGCAGCGTTGGATCTTTTAGGATATCGAATATTTCTATTCGAGAGGTGGGAACCCGAGGTTTCTATCTACACTTTTCGCACTTTTGAGTTTTCATATAAATTTGTTAATCAAAACAATCTCTAGCACATATAGTTGAGATTGAATCAATATGATGAAATGTTTCTTTGGAAACTATAGTATCATTTGCCCCAGACATTCCACTTCTCGTCCAGGTTACTCTGAATGATACTGCATTTTCTGCCTCGATGATATTTCAACAATTTTGATGAACTTTTTATAAAAGCACTGTACAAGTGACTTCTCAAAAGTTATATAAAATTGCAACTAGGTTATAATTTGTTCATATCAAGCAATAAAATTAAAGTAAGGTCTTTGAAGTTAAGCAACCGATCAGATCTAAACTAATTATAAATAATGAAACAATATAACGAGTTTCTCACTTCAATTATTTTGGATGTGATGCCATGTATCATATGACAGCAAGAATGTTCTCACGAATAAACTGTATAAAATTCAACATATGTGAGATACGGTACACAGACTTCTGAGAAACACACACAACTCAAATTTTATAAAGTGTTGATTGTCCCAATGCTAATGTATTGTTTAGAGAATTTGGCACTGAATGGATGTGACAGCAGGAAAATTGAAACAAGTGAAATGAAGTTTTTAAGATGAGTTGTTGGTCTTACTTTGTTTGATCAAGTGAACAATAATAAAATCAACCATACAATTAGAAGGGGAATAGAAAAGGGCAGAAGAGAACTACTTTGCAAAATTTATTGAAAGCAGGGGAAAACAATTGGGGTAGGTTTTATAATTACATGCACACAAGAAGGGGAAACCAGGAATCGATACCAGTTTTGAGAGATACTAATGATCATATAATTACAAGGGACAAACAAAATCAAAATTTATTTCTGTTGTCAATAAAAAAGAGAAAGATATTACAATTGAAGAAGGTGAATGCACAGAGATGTGCGAAATAAAGACTAAAAGTGTTCGGAACAGAATAAAAAGACCACAAGACTTAAAATCGCGCAGTCCAGACGATAGTCCCACAGAAATTATGAAGTTATGAGGTGAAGCCATGATATCGTACCTAATGCGAATTTGTAATAAATCAACAAATAATTGTAGTATCCTATACGACTGAAAATCGGATATCATAATCCCCCATATATAAAGCAGGAAATAAAAGCGATGCGAACAATTACAGTTCTGTCAGTCTCATTCAAGTTATCTGCACAATAATGGAACATCTAATAACACAATATATTAGCAACATCTTAGAAAATAACAAATGGCTGAACAAAAATCAATACGTCTTCAAACCAGGATACGCTTTCGAAAGTCAAATCATCCCTAATACAAGATTTATCCGATGAAGTTGATAGGGGAAAGAATAGATGGAGTTGTGATCAATTTCGCTAAAGTTTTGAACGTAGTGTCTCACGAAAAACTAAGCAGACGTCCAATAGATAATCTAGTAATAATATGGATATATAAATTCTTAGAAAAGAGAACACAAAAGGTCAGACTAGGAAAAGAAATGTCGGAACTAGGAAATGTAACTTCAGGAGTTCCTCAAGTGTCGGTTCTTGGACCTCTATCATTATTTCTCATATACCATATAAATTATATAAATAAAAATACTTGTTTTCAGGTAAGATTATTCGTGGATGACTGTATAATATATAGACAAATTAGTAATGAATCTGATATTGTCATGGCCGCCTTGCAAAACGATCTATTTAAGCAACAAACTGAGTTGGGAGGAACAAATAACTAATATTACAAGGAAAGCATTTATGTTATTTTATTGTTGTAATTATTGTTAATTTTTGCTGTAACTATTGTAATGTTATTGTATATGAGAAGGTCAGAAGCAAAGGGGCACAAGTGACATTTCTAAGAATATGAATTAAGTGCAACCAGGGCAAGCTAAAACATTTAACATTTTAGCGACAAAGGACATCTTTTAACCACACCACACACAAAATTGAAATAAACATTTTCACGAAATTTACGAAATCTTAAGTACTTTCAACCACATTCTCTCATAAATAACTTAAGTGCACTTATACCCCTTTGTTTCTGACCAATTTCCGTGTTAATAAATATATGCATAAGAGCAACCGCTGGGTAACTTTCGGCCCTGGAACCTGGACCCTGGATTCATTTCGCTGGTGTTGCCACCTGTATTTCACTCAGACATCAGATAACCATCGCAGTTGACAAAGCATCGTAAAATAAATAACTAAAAATGGATTAAACAAAATAAACACGATTTAAGAAGTAATATACGAGAGAAATTTTTTAAAGAAATGTTATATTAAATATTTAATTTGTCGTTAAAATACTTTGCTATTGAGACTTGCTAATTCAGAGTTATGGAAGTAGTTTTCACTTTTCAAAAACAAATAAAAAATTGAACATGACTATTAAAAACCTATGACCGTGTGCACCATTCTTGATCATCTAGCCCGTTTATCAGGAATCACGGAAACATGCTTAATTCTTGACAATGATCAAGTTACAGATGCGGTGCACCGACATTTTCCCTCGATCAACTCAGTACCGTCAGCTGACGGTACGCTCGCTTGAGATGAATCATCTGAGCGCTAGGTTACCGCGTATAAAACAGCGAACGAACGCACCCTGTCAATTATCGCTTCGTTTTTGTTTGTCGGACTGTTTCAAACATCCTTGCAGTTTTCAAATAACAAGTTTCAATAATCATGGAAGAAAAAAAGAAAAGAGCACTGAACTTCTCACAGTTCGAAGTGGGAATTCTTTTAGAACTCGTCAGCAATTCTGCATACATATTACAGAATAAAAGTACTGACGGAAGTTCTCTAAGAGAAAAGCAGGCTACCTGGTTGGATTTAACCTCACAATTCAACATGAGTTATACGTGTTTACATAATTCCACATAATTTGTAACGTAATTTATACAGTGGTTATTTCATATTATTGATAATAATTGGGAAACTTTCAGTATACGGATACCTCACTGATAATTATCTTGAAATAGGCTACTAAAAAGAGCAGATTTGTATGTGTTTGTCGAATGCTCATCATCTTGCTTACGAAAAGACACATTTCAGTGCCAATAATTTATTTGGGAAAATTTCAGTATACGGATACCTCGCTAACAATTATTTTAAAATAAAATAAAAAAGCAATTCGTCTGTGTATGCATACGAAACGGAAGTTTTTAGTGCCAATTTATTTTGTGTGCACAAGGTTGGAATTTTAGAGTAAGAGAGAAAGGAAAGTATCCTTGTTCTGAATTTTATCCATTTATTTTGTGTTCACAAGGTTGGAATTTTGCAGTAAGAGGGAAAGGAAGGTATCCGTGTAATTTCTCTTAATTCAAGCGTAAATAGCCTAATTGTCCAAAACGTCATGTAGGACCTAATAGTTTCAAACGGCAAATCTATAGCTAATAAGTGATAATCTCGCATTCTACAAAATGGTCATTTAGTTTTACTATATTATTATCGGCACAGAATAATTACTTTATTATTATGTTAACAAAATTGGACAATTAGGCCTAAATAATATTTTGTCCTCAAGTAAAGTCCCGATCTTCCAAGGCAGAAACATATATAAAACATTAGTCTATTTTGAGAAAAAAAATTATTATTCATCTACAAACTTACTCTTTCTACAATAACACCAACTCTGTTATTTCCGCAGTGATTTGCGTGTTCAAGATACATCATTTCATCTTCAATTTCATCAAGTAACGTCAAATCGTGCTGCCATTTTGGTTTTCTCGACTTGACCATGTTGAATTCAAGATAATCGGTCCCACACCCGTGATCAAATTTGATCATCATCAACTCGCTTGTTTAACTTTGATCGAGATTAATACTCCGCAAATTGGCGTTGAAGATGATCAAGTGCCGACTTAACCATGGTCAAATTTCAATCGAGAATGGTTCGCACGGGCACTAGTGTCACCAAAAAAGATCATGCTTCACATTGACGACATATATCGTAATTAGCAAACTTAATACATTTTAGCTAATAATGAAAGTGTTTTAATTCATGATAAAGTTCTACATTTCTTCTGATAGGTGGTACTTAAGTCTTCATTACACTGAATTATTGGTACTCGGAGAAAGAAGTTTGGGTAACCCCTGGTGTAGTGGTTAGCGGATGAGAACCTTCTGTGAGAGAAACACCATCTCGCTAACACAAATTCATCCGTCGATAGGCACAGAGTCATTAAATAACATATTTAAATTAATATTGCTACTTCTATGTCTATGAACTCTTGATCAAATTAATAATTTAAAATTTAACTAAACCGATAGCACTTGAGGGAAATTGAATTCAGACCCTCGATAACCACGCAGCAGCTCGACGTGGGAAAGAGCGGGTGTCTCGGAGCTTGAATCTTTAACAAAGCTCTGACGTCACATGGCAACTCTTTCTTGTTTCGGATCGGTAGTGGTCACAACGAAGGACTCCCAGGGGAGATGTCCACTTCGGTATAATCCAACTCCAGAGGATTCCAACTCTGGAAAGTTAGTCGGTTAAATCGGGAATCAGTGCGCCACCTGCTTGTTCGAATTAGCCGGCTCACTGCTTCTGGGACGGGCGGAGTATGCTTAACAAGCCGATCAGCCTTCGAAAGTCTCCCTGACACACCGGAGATCGAAATGTAGCAAGTTGCTCATACTTCGATGAATTCGATCATTAAAATAAACAAGACTGTAATGTGAAATATTTACGCATCTCCTTTGATCAAAATTTAAAATGCAATTTTCATACTAATTCAGTCTTGCGATGGTGACTAGTAATTTAGAGCAAGAGCTCTTTTATGCCCGCTGAGCGCGCGCTGAGCTCTTTTACCTGTAAACATCGCTGAAGGATGTACAGATCTTAGAACACAGCGCATCATGACGGAACGGAAGCGCTTAAAGCTTTCAAGGAAGAGAGGAAGATGCAATATTTATGCTTCGAACATGGTGATGAAGTCCAGTGTTTGTTGTGTAAAAAAAATATCATTTGCAAAAAGCAACATAAAACGGCATTATGAGACGCAACATGAAAAAAATATAGGCATTATTCAGGAGAGGAGAGAAATAAATTGATTTCGGAATTGACATCGAAGGTAAATTAATTTACATTTGGGTCAGTACATTGTATCTAGATTCCTTTTATTTCTTTATTTTAAATGTATTGTTGATGTTTTATTTGTTGCTTGTTTCTGGATATTTACTTTTATTAGACTACCGGTACTGTACGTGTTTCTTTAATTTAGAAATAATATTTTATCTTTGATTGCACTTTAACCTATACTATTACTAAGCTCAAAAAGCTAATTCACTTTTATTCTAATTACTATTTTCAAGATTTTGAACAAATATGAACTAAATATTTTGAAAACTTTGATGCAAGGAGCTTTTTAGTAACGTCAATATAAAATACACTTAAAAATATAATTTCAAAACTATTAGACCTAATTGCACCAAATTTTATACAGATTGTATTATTATAGATCTGTTTATATAGTTTAAATTTCACAAATTTTGGCCGAAATTGTGGAAGTTTTAAAAATCATACATATACCCTTAAATTATTGACCCCAAAAATTACGACGGCTCTCAATATTCTAATTTAACCAATTTGTTTTCACGTGTTACGTGCATCTCACAAATCACTCTAAGAAAACTCATTATATAATCACGACTGGAGAGTAAGGACTACATTTTCACAATCACACAATCAATATACTCTATTTCAATCAATATTGTCATTATTATTTTTTCAACAAATACTCAAAAGTACTTAGAGATCACACACGTCGAGCAGGTAGACCCTATCAGTTTCTCCTAAACAATGAAGTGAAGTATTTACATAATAAATAATTGCTTTAACAATAAAATGGTTTACATACAATTAACCTTTCCTATTTCTCTTTTTGTTCCTAAAAAAACCCTTCCCTTTGCGATTTATTTATATATGTACATGTATATTAAATAACTGAGTAATTAGCCCTATTACATAGCCAGAAATTTAGTAACGCAAGTTATTGTAATAATTGCTGCCTTTATTCGCTGCATATGCATGTGCATCCCTCTGTCTACGTTACGACGCTATGTAGTGGATGCGCTATGCGCTCGTGATCAAGGTCGAGCTCTTCTACCATGATTGGGAGCTAATATCGTCTCATCCCTGTACTAATTACTAGTGACCATATTCTGTCCCAGTATGGTTGTTCATAGACTACATTGGCATGACGTCATGTCGGCGCGTGGCACAGATACTACGAGGGAACTTGTTCGTTCTGCAATTGACATATTACTGATTTTTAAAACTTCGCCTTGGAGACTTGAAAATGTGTTCTAGTGGTAAAGATTGATATTACGATGACATTTCCTACAACTTAAATTATTATTTGTTCATTAATTTGATTTATTTTTACTGGTATTGGCAGAATTAAGGCTTTGAAGCCTTCTCTTTTACTCAAACAGTATAAAAATACATATCAAATATAAATAACAACAATACAGAAAACAATGTAATAAGAAGAAGAAGAAGAAGAAGAAGAAGAGCAAAATGTAGATGTGTTCAGTCACATGTAATTCTAAAGAGTTAAACAAGTACAATTTAGTGTTAAATAAGATATATTAGAAATTCCACTCCACATATCATCTCTGTATTCCTCATCTTTTACTGTTGCTACCTCTCGTCACTGGAACTCTCTGCCGCCTGACATCAAGGGCTGCCGAATCTTGAAATCTTTCAAATCCAAGTTAGAAAATTATCTCATGAAGAGTTGTCAAACTAACTTACTCTTATGACAAGTGTTGTATTGCATGTTTCCACGTATTCACTACATTTTTTTAAAATATTCTAGTGATATTTAACTTTTTTTTTCTTTTCTTTTTCATCATATTTCCCGATAATGGTATATCTATAATGTGATAACTTGAGCTATAAATAATCATACTTTTCTTTACTATGTGTACTTAAAAATATATTGTTCATTGTATACTTTGTACTTCACTATTTTAATATTATTACTATACTATTGTTATTATTTATTATTGTTATTATCATCATTATCATTATTATTATTATTATTATTATTAATATTATTATTATTAATCTCACTAGAACCTTTGGGGAAGCCGAGACGTAGATGGGAAGATAATATTAAAATGCATTTGAGGGAGGTGGATGTGATAATAGAGACTGGATTAATCATGCTCAGGACAGGGACCAATAGTGGGCTTATGTGAGGGCGGCAATGAACCTCCGGGTTCCTTAAAAGCCAGTAAGGCTGGTATTCATAGTCGACACTTTATATCACCACTTTGCAAAGTGACACTTTTAACGAAAGTGGCTCTTTCATATTAGTGGTATTCATAGACGATTGAAGAAGTGCACTTCACAAAGTGTCACTTTACGCCAGCAAAGTGTAGAGTTACAATTTGGTTGGTAACAGAAGTCCCACAATGCCTTTCAAAACAAGTGAACAAACAATAACAAATTAATGACGTATAACCTACAAATTACAATGCTTGTGATTTGAATTGGGAGCCTATTGATTGTGCGAGGAAGAAAATGTATATTTAAAGTTGTTTTATTTCAGTTTCTAGTTTTTGTTGCCGATAGTTTAGATTATTTCAGTCAGTTCAGATATATAACATTTTATTAAATAGTTAGTGATACTGCTGGTGAAATTAGATTATGTTTTTTACAGTACATAACTGATCCATTAATTTATATAGTTAGATTAGGTTCTGTACATATCTTTTTCATTGATTTATGTCGCTAAGTTAGATTTTGTATGTATCCGTTCCACTGATTTATACAGTTCGATTAGATTTTTGTAGCCTACATAGGCCTATCTTCTATTAGTTTATATAGTTAGGTTAAGTTGGACTGAGTAGGTTAAGTTTTGTGCATAATCATTAAATTTATATCGTTAGGTTAGGTTTTATACGTATCTTCTTCATTGATAATCGTGTTATTTCCGTTATTTTCATTTTTGTCTTTTTCGTGAATAGTGAATAGAAGTAAAAAAAGAATGAGATAAACACATTACTACTGCGATTATTATTATTATTATTATTATATTATTATTATTATTATTATTATTATTATTATTACTACTACTATTTTCTCTCTCTCGTTTCCATTATTGCCTGCTCTTCAGGAATATTTTGAACGTCAAATGTTTCTACAATGCAAAACAAAATAGGCCTAATAGTATGAGATCTCTTTTCATGGTGAGGTTATGACTGCACATGAACTAGAGACAGTAGATGTATTGCTTACCGGCGTGAAAATATATATTACCGGTATCAAAACAGTAATGATTATATCAACATCATGATAAATCTTATCTCAAAATACAGGTAGTCAACAAAAATCAAAATCATTTTAAACCCAATATAATTATGGAATCTGCTTAGAAGGCAGGCACATCAGGTCTCTCAATACTAATTTAAGACAATTATGCCTTCATTAGATTGATGTTAGTTTAACATTATTTAAGTTAAAAAATTCGTTTCAGTAATAAAAAATAGGTTATATAGGCATATCTACCTACATATCACTTCATCGAATTGAGGTTATAAATATACGAATGTTACTACAGAAATGCCTGAACTTTAATATTATGTATATTAATGTATGGTACATGTCTGTAGCACAGAATTTTAATGCAGGCAATAACTGTACTATTGGAGGCACTGGCAAACGTCTATTATTCGTTTTTGTCAACCAGTCATTGAAAATATAAGCAATCTCAGTAAGTTTCTTTATCAAATCGGAACCGTTTTTTTTTTCAATTCTATATCATTATAATAATTCCACGGGATTGTCTTTAGGCCTATCTCTAATTTGTACATTGTCCACTAATTGTGCCATCTCTTCCACACGTTCTAATAATCGACTATGAATACCAGCCTAAGTAAGTACGAGTAAGTAATCTCACTAGAGCTTTTGATTTATCTAGAGAAAATCAAAATTCAAATGGGGTTTAATTCACTATTACACTATTAGAAGAAAGTATATAAAGATTAGAAGAAGTAAAGTAGTCTAATACAATAAAATATTGACTTGCTGAAATTCTATTTCACTAATGTTACCATCACAAAAATATTTGAACGGAGCCACCATTTTCAGTAGACTATATTTTATGCGAGAAACAAATTACGATCGTAAGGCATATTTTATAATAACGCAAAGAATATGTAGTTTCAAATGTTGGCAAACAATGAAACAAATACTCGGGTAGTGATAAAAACAAATAAATGCTAGGGAAGCGGTAAAATTAAACAAATGCTAGAGAAGCGATAAAATTGTGCGATAAGCAGCCATGATTGGTTGAAAGATGACCTTTCATACCGTTTTATTTGTCAAAAGTAGATGACGTAGTAAAAGTGTAATAGTCTGCATAATTCTCACATAAATAAACTCGTCGATATCGTATATTAACAAAATTCGTCCCAACAGTTACTTACATAGGAGTAATCTCTGTGCATGCAAAGTAAAAGCATTTATAATGTAAGTCTTTTTTATCAGAGAGACCAGAATGTTATTTCCGTGAAAATTTTGATATAGACTCTTGTAGCAGTTTATTGAAATTAAAGGACGAGGAAGCTAAGCAAAATTATCGCGCTAGAATATGCCATTAGGAAAGTTCAGGATAACAGGCAGGGTTTGGAATTGAACGGGTTACATCAGCTTCTTGTCTATGCGGATGACGTGAATATGTTAGGAGAAAATACACAAACGATTAAGGAAAACACGGAAATTTTACTTGAAGCAAATAGAGCGATCGGTTTGGAAGTAAATCCCGAAAAGACAAAGTATATGATTATGGCTCGTGACCAGAATATTGTACGAAATGGAAATATAAAAAATTGGACATTTATCCTTCGAAGAGGTGGAAAAATTCAAATATCTTGGAGAAACAGTAACAAATATAAATGACACTCGGGAGGAAATTAAACGCAGAATAAATATGGGAAATGCGTGTTATTATTCGGTTGAGAAGCTCTTATCATCCAGTCTGCTGTCCAGAAATCTGAACGTTAGAATTTATAAAACAGTTATATTACCGGTTCTTCTGTATGGTTGTGAAACTTGGACTCTCACTCTGAGAGAGGAACATAGATTCAGGGTGTTTGAGAATAAGATGCTTAGGAAAATATTTGGGGCTAAGCGGGATGAAGTTACAGGAGAATGGAGAAAGTTACACAACACAGAACGGCACGCATTGTATTCTTCACCTGACATAATTAGGAACATTAAATCCAGACGTTTGAGATGGGCAGGGCATGTAGCACGTATGGGCGAATCCAGAAATGCATATAGAGTGTTAGTTGGGAGACCGGAGGGAAAAAGACCTTTAGGGAGGCCGAGACGTAGATGGGAAGATAATATTAAAATGGATTTGAGGGAGGTGGGGTATGATGATAGAGACTGGATTAATCTTGCACAGTATAGGGACCGCTGGCGGGCTTATGTGAGGGCGGCAATGAACCTTCGGGTTCCTTAAAAGCCATTTGTAAGTAAGTAAGTAAGTAAGTAAGTAAGTAAGTAGCAGTTTATTACAAAACTTCGTTGCTTTATTTCGGATATTAAGAAGTAAAATATAAAACTCACATGAAAACTCTTTAAAATACCGGCGTGGAGACTGGAAACAAGCAGAATGCTGAAAAACCTTGTTGGCAAAGGCAATCGCGGAGATCAGTGGATTGGAGGATCCTGGCATCGTCTTAGGCTAGGAGGTTATATCGCTCCTATAAATCAGGAGACGGGCTGCTGCGAGATCAGATAGGAGGGAAAGAGTGAGAATGAAGCACAGCCTGGAGGAATTGCAGCTGCCAGCATGGGGAAGAGCAAGTCGGAAGCGCAAGAATTCGAGTAAATATCTATAAGGTCCTGTCTCAATGACCGCACTCGCAAGGCACAACAAAATGGCCTCATTTTTTACTACTTAGTGACGAATTATGTTTCTGTAGTAGTAGTAGTAGTAGTAGTAGTAGTAGTAGTAGTAGTAGCAGTAGTAGTAGTAGTAGTAGCAGTAGTAGTAGTAGTAGTAGCAGCAGCAGCAGCAGCAGCAGCAGTAGTAGTAGTAGTAGTAGTAGCAGTAGCAGTAGTAGCAGTAGTAGTAGTAGCAGTAGTAGTAGCAGCAGCAGCAGTAGTAGTAGTAGTAGCAGTAGTAGTAGTAGCAGTAGCAGTAGTAGCAGTAGCAGTAGTAGCAGTAGCAGTAGTAGTAGTAGCAGTAGTAGTAGTAGCAGTAGTAGTAGTAGTAGTAGTAGTAGCAGCAGTAGTAGTAGTAGTAGCAGTAGCAGTAGTAGCAGTAGCAGTAGTAGCAGTAGTAGTAGTAGTAGTAGTAGTAGTAGTAGTAGTAGTAGTAGTAGGAAATACCTTACTATAATAATACCGGACAGCTGTATACTAGCAGCATTGACGTGAGTGAGAAATATCGCGGACCTGACATCTAGCGGAGAGGGATGGAATAATTACGTCCACATATACAAATATTACCATAGCGAGATTCGGACTATTGTTTAAAACGAGAGTTACTAATGTGGAATTATATATGAAACACTTAAGAAATGTTGAATAATATTTAATGTAAAATTATTATCTTATATCAAAGCTCATATTATGAGAAATATTGCATTACATTCTGTAATTAATTGTTACATATTTTTTCTTTGGTTTACCGAGACAAAATCAATCTGATATTAGGAATGAATTTACAGTAATGTTTTACATACGCATTGCTGACAACTGCAAAGATAAAATTGATAGTAATCTGATGCTTGTAATAATTAGTAAAGGCAAGTGGACAATAATAAAACTTAATTTTATAAAACCTTAAAAGCCAATACATTTTCACTTATATTAATTTATTAGGTATAAATAAAAAAAAAAACTAATTTGTATTTTTCTATCAACACAAAGACGAAGGAATGAGGCCTACTAAAGAATGTTGTTGACTCACGTTTTATGAACTGTCGGAAATCGAAAGTACGATTTGGAGCAATTTGTAATGCTGCAATTGTCACAATTATAAACAGCATACATACACCCTGAAATTTTAACACAGCACTAATTAATAAAACTATTAACTAGCCCAGCAACAATATACATTGCAGTTGATTACAGATTGTTTCGCGAGTATCCCCACACCGGCAGGTAGATAGCAGCACCAGCGTCGTTCGCACGCAAAACTGCTAGTTGTCCGGTATTATTATAGTAAGATATTTGGTGGTAGTAGTAGTAGTAGTAGTAGTAGTAGTAGTAGTAGTAGTAGTAGTAGTAGTAGTAGTAGTGGTTTTATTTAATTACTACGCTCCCAGCAATAGAGTTTTCAGTATCGAAATTCAACGTGAACGAAAACTGGTCGACAATCCTTCCTGGAGACCTCCATCAGCGACTGGGAACTTCTATGTGTCATAAATCTACGACACGGACCCCACTGCTTTACTTCCCTGTGTCATAGTCATAGAGATATAGAGATACTCATCGGACGGGACATGGAGCATCCATATGCACTGCAGCCTGTGAAATCTGTTTGTGCACCCACAATGGAATGAGTTGCGTGCCAACTGTGCTGCATAGCTAAGCCGTCTTCACAACCCGCCATATTCTAAGCATTACTCTCCGTTCTTTAAATTCTTATACTATACCGCTGGTGGTAGCCTACCGTTCTTCATAATATGTACATGTATATACAGAGTGGAAGGGCTAATTAAATCAGGTAGGGCAGTTAAACATGAACGTCTAATATCAGTAATATCACTGTTGTCTTTTGTGAAAAGTTTTGAAAAAAGTATACTTTTTAGTCAAAAATTTGAAATGTGAGTTCCAGTAAAACAGGCGACATAGAGAGCTGATACTGGGAGATTGTGTAGAGCAAATAATTACCAATAAATTATGTACTTATTGGCTAATTGCGTAAAATTGGCGGTTTGGCCATAATTTCACTGAAGATTCTAAAGAGCGACACCAAAGTATTACAGTAAATGCTCTTGTTCCGTCACTTAGAAGGTTATTAGGTAGATGAGGGGTACTTTTTCCAATAACATATTCAATGACACTTACAATTTGTCTGCCACTTATTAGTTTTCCAAGGTCGCCATGACTCAGAGTTAGGAACTGGTGTGTGTAAATTTGTTTCACTTGCACATATTAACTGATCATTTTTACAATTGATTGCTTGTTCTGATCAATACTACTGTTATCAGAATTCTTTTCTAAACACCCACAACCATCAGTATTCACTTCTAAGCATGAACTGTCTTCATTTTTAACAACGTGAACAGACGGGCTTGAGATTGGTTTATTTTCTGCACCTTCACTAGCAACGCTCAATTTCACACCAACTTCAAACAAAATTAAGAAAATAAAAATGTATTCAGAGTAACAATGTGTCAAGAAAGAGTGAGTAACCTTGGCCTCTTTAGTCTGGAGAGCGATCTTGCTAGGTCTTTAAATTTTGATGATATAATTGATGATTTTGCATCAATGAAGTGAAGGAGAGTTGTTTGTTGATGTTGGCCTGCAAGTCAGAAATTACAGCTGTTTAAGGATAGTGTTTTATGAAAACGAAACGAAACAAACGACAACGAAAAGACGAAAGTTTCGTCACGAAACATACAATGTAGGCCCTACTGAAAAAGAAGCGTGATGAATGTAATATATTGTGCTAATGTGAAGTTTTGTTAAAAGTTTTCAATGTAACAAAAGTGTATATTTTTATATTCGTATCTGTATGGGGTTATCTTTTATTTATTTTGCATATAATTATTATAGTCAGAATAATTGGTAACTTGTCATTTTTAACTTTTTTTAATGGGGCCCGAGTACAATATTGAACAGGGGCCCATAAATCCTGTCGGCGGTCCTGGTTATTACTTCTAACTGCTACCAGTAAAAAATAGTAATTTATGTAACAAATGTTTAAACAATTAACAATTAACAAATTATTCTTGTCAATTCCTGTTCACTTTTTTTTTTGCGGATTTGCATATTTTTATATTCTGTAAATTTGTAAATATTTCAATCAATATTGTCATTATTATTTTTACATAAACAAGAAGCTTGCATTAGCTAATTACATAATATTGTTTAAATACAAAAATATATATATATATAAAATTAATTTTTATACAAAATAACTACCAAATTTATTATTCTAGTGAAATGGTATTCACATTGATATGTATACTATAATAAAAAAACAAATAAATTGAATATAATTAAAGGAAGAAAATCTCATCTAAATAAGAGGACTCGGGGAAGGATACAAGAATACTTGTAGCATTACCGCGCTGAATGGCGATGCCAATGCGCTGACGTAGATATTGACTGCTTCGAGGGTCCCCAGAAAGCTGCACTAAACTTCTGCCTATGGTGGAGATGAGAGCTTTGGCTTCACTACACCATGATCCAAACGTTTCAACCGCGAAAGGGACAAAAATATAATTATCTGCAAGATGTTTATATTTATGGTGTTTACTGACAGCGCCTCTTTCTGCTGCAGATCCTGGTGTCTTAGAAGTTGAAGACAGATGAGAAGGGGCCAGTATATCCACACATGTGGAATCACAAATCAAGGATTTGCCTACACGCCACGGGACTAGAGCCAGACCATCGGGTCTCTTGCCGTCTGAACGGCTGATCCCGGAAGGTTCTAAGATGGATGGAACCCCTGAGGATTTTAATGCACTTTTAATGATGTCATTGAGCGATGAACGACGAGAGAGACGCCCCTATATATGTTATAATTTATTTTTATAATTTGTTGTTTTACCTGTCCTTTTACTATTATGAGTAACTCTATCAAAGGCTTTTTCAAAATCAATTAAAGCAATTCGTGTAATTTAAATGTACTGTAAATAATAGAACGCCAACGTTATACAGCTCAATTACATAATACATTTCCTGGTATACCCAAATACCACACCAGCCATGTTTACTTAACAATTCCCTGATCAAACAGTAATAAAGCTTGCACTCATGTTACCGTACTCATCTACATGGCGTCACGGAAAGGGAGTAAACAACATATGTTGTATGGACATGAAATGAAGCACAGCAGAAGTTCCGAACTGGTCAGGAAGTTGGGAGAATTAGTTTGGGAGCATGACCGTGCACACGTTGCTTGTTTGACCCCCGCATGGACACTCATGTGATTCCTTCAAGTTTGAATCTACTTTGACATTAATTTTGAATGGAACAATTGAATCTTCCATAACTATCAATGGAAAAGTAGGCCTACAAGCTACACCTCTTCTGCAATATTTTCACGACTCAAAACATTTTGGTTTATTCCTATCTAACTTAAACTTATAATTGTTACAGCACAGTTGTTATTGGCAATAGAACTCACATATTTATGTCAGAAAAATAAGCTGAATATGTACCAAAATATGTAAAATCATGAAAATATTTAATGTCAATATGTGCCAGGTATAGGATAAGTAAGACTCTCCAGTTGTGATTTCATAGAGCACCCGGCTTTTTTTACCGCACACTTGACACATTACTATTTTTCGATCTGTAGTGAAAGCATCGACCATTGCAATCCTTGATTTTATTTTTGTCGTTAGGATTGAAGGTACAGGGGCCATTTTAGTTAGTTAAAAGCAGTAGATAAACTCACTTGCACTTTATAGGTATTGTAACTAATAAAACTAGAGAACTAAGTGAAATGAATGATACAACAGTACTGCAAGCACTGTTTCGCTTTACTGGATTAGGAGAAAATAAGAGGAGACGTGGGACATATGCATTTTAGCTGCTCCCTGTAAGAAACATGTACCTACTAAAACCTCAAACTATAGGCATTTAGAAACTGTTGTTTGAAAAGCGACATTTCTGTCTCATTCAGAAACGTAGGATTATTCCAGCCGAGAACCATACTTTCTAATTGCTCGGAAAATTCCATTTCCGTATAGGTCTACTAAATTTAAAATAAAGAGGTCAAGCAAAGTCTCATGTCAGATGTATCGAATATGAATGAGGTCTCGCCCACCTCATTGCATATTACATGACTAGTGTGAACTAGTCAGTTTGTTTTATTACCATTAAGTACGAGAAAAATTCGTACCGGCACCGGGAATCGAACCGAGGACCTCTCAGCTGTGCGCGCTGAGTGCACTTGTTAAGTGCTCAGTTGGTTAAGAGCACTCAGCGCGCACAGCTGAGAGGTCCTCGGTTCGATTCCCGGTGCCGGTACGAATTTTTCTCGTACTTAATCTCATGTCAAACTTAATATTGGTTTTCCCTGGAAGAATTAGGAAGAGAGTGGTTAAGGTTGCAAATTGCATGGGAACGACTTGTTAAGACGTGTGCAGAACAATTTTAGTTCGAGACAAATCATGTCGTCCTCGTCCCATCCACCGCATGAAGGCAACGCTTCTTTGTGAGTAATTTTTACAATACAAGATAGTTGTATGAGAAAGGTTGCCTTTTGTTCACTTATATTTACAGTGGGCGGTATGGGGTGAGCGCCTCTATTACTTGCTGGAACTAAGAACGTTATGTTTCGTCCCGAAATATATCCTTTCGTGGGTAGGTAAAAATACTTTTTAAACCTGTGTATTTCAAATTGTAAACTTCCCCAGCAGAAGTTTTTTTTTTTTTTTTTTTTTTTTTTCCCCATTCAGAGAAGTAAAAATGAATAAAACCTCTAAATATGTAGATTTATGTAATACCAAGCCATAATATATAATGTGGGGTAAATATTTAAAAATATGTAGTATCAAATTTTAATATACTGATGGTAATTACAAGATTCGCAAAGATTTGTTATTTATATACGGTTAGGTTGAAAGGAATATAATATGTAATTACATAAAAATTCGGTCCCTAGTGATCACCCTGTTTTTATCCCAAGCCGTACTTTCAAATTTGCGACAGTGTTTTCCTCTTTGTGCTCCTTTCCTTTTGTATCTACTTTATCCCCCATTCCGAAGCCAATACGGCGTACACACTGTAAATAAGAACCCAAACGTGCCTTATCTGACCCAGCAATTCTGTCAATACCTTCCTTTCCGTCCCGGTATTTGTCTTGAGACCTTTAACCGCGGAACTGCAATCTACTACTATTGTTGCTTCAATCTCTCTCTTATTGTTCCTTTTATTAAAAGTCGGTCAAACAAAATAATTAATTTGTCAGAGAAATAAAATTGGAAAAGAAATTGCGGTTCGTGATTCCAGCGCCTGATCGAGGCACTGAAGTGAACAGTCTAATAACAAAGAGAGCTGTTTGCTATCCCTGCTGCTTATCGCTGGTACACGCGCAGAATCAGCTCCTAAGGGCCGTAATGAACTCCGCGGACTGCTTTCTCTGCAGCGCATTAAGCTGGACCAATACATCGTATCTTTCTCCATCTTGGTTCCACTTTTCGCTTTCCAGAGGCATGGAAGTGAATTGCCTATATAATATTCATATGAAATTATGCCACTCTTCAAAGCGCTTTGAAGTCATGTATCGTGATATTAATAACCATTGGTAGGGAGTTCGTACCAAAACAGTAGATTACAGTTGAGTAGGCCTAAAGCGAGGAGTATAGATGTCACCCGCGACTCGCCCTGCTTCCGGTCGCTACAGACGATACACAGTACTACGTTCACATAAACAACGCACAGTAGCATTTTGTGGAGCTGCGTGTTAGTATTGTTAATTTATATCAGTATTTTAGCTTCTGAACAAAATGAGCTATTCTATTATTATTGTATTATTTACGCAATGTTAACATTATGCATGATTCCAAAAAAGTAAGCTCCTCTGTTATTGAATAATTATCCAAACGGAGTGTGTAACAGTTTATTTTTTCCCGGATTATTCTTCATTAAACGTTGGCGTCTTGTGCTGCTATGCATTCGGTTGCGTTACAGTCCAAGTTCAACATCGGAATTATGATAAAAGAAGGAGAAAGAGTAAGAAGGATAACAAGAAGGAAAAGAGGAAGAACGATAACAAGAAGGAAGAGAATGAGAAAGAGGAAGAACGATGACAAGAAGGAAGAGAAGGAGAAAGAGGAAGAACGATAACAAGAAGGAAGAGAAGGAACGATAACAAGAAGGAAGAGAGGAAGGACGATACCAATAAGGAAGATAAGAAAGAGGAAGAACGATAACAAGAAGGAAGAAAAGGAGAAAGAGGAAGAACGATAACAAGAAGGAAGAGAGGAAGAACTATAACAAGAAGGAAGAAAAGGAGAAAGAGGAAGAACGATAACAAGAAGGAAGAGAGGAAGAACGATAACAAGAAGGAAGAGAAGAAGAACGATAACAAGAAGGAAGAGAGGAAGAACGATAACAAGAAGGAAGAAAAGGAGAAAGAGGAAGAGATAACAAGCAGGAAGAGAGGAAGAAGGAAGATAAGAAGAAACAGGAAGAACGATAACAAGAAGGAAGAAAAGGAGAAAGAGGAGGAACGATAACAAGCAAGAAGAGAGGAAGAACGATAACAAGAAGGAAGAGAGGAAAAACGATAACAAGAAGGAAGAAAAGGAGAAAGAGGAGGAGAGATAACAAGCAGGAAGAGAGGAAGAAGGAAGATAAGAAGAAACAGGAACAACGATAACAAGAGGGAAGAGAGGAAGAACGATAACAAGAAGGAAGAGAAGGAGAAAGAAGAAGAATGATAACAAGAAGGAAGAGAAGTTGAAGGAGAAAGAGAAAGAACGATAACAAGAAGGAAGAGAAGAAGAAAGAGGAAGAACGATAACAAGAAGGAAGAGAAGAAGAAAGAGGAAGAACGATAACAAGAAGGAAGAGAAGTTGAAGGAGAAAGAGAAAGAACGGTAACAAGAAGGAAGAGAAGAAAAAGGAAGAACGATAACAAGAAGGAAGAGAAGGAGAAAGAAGAAGAACGATAACAAGAAGGAAGAGAAGGAGAAAGAGAAAGAACGATAACAAGAAGGAAGAGAAGAAAAAGGAAGAACGATAACAAGAAGGAAGAGAAGGAGAAAGAAGAACGATAACAAGAAGGAAGAGAAGGAGAAAGAAGAAGAACGATAACAAGAAGGAAGAGAAGTTGAAGGAGAAAGAGAAAGAACGATAACAAGACGGAAGAAAAGAAGAAAGAGGGAGAACGATAACAAGAAGGAAGAGGAAGAACGATAACAAGAAGGAAGAGGAAGAGGAAGAACGATAACAAGGAAGAGGAAGGAGAAAGAGAAAGAACGATAACAAGAAGGCAAGAAGAAAGAGGAAGGACGATAACAAGAAGGAAGAGAAGGAGAAAGAAGAAGAACGATAACAAGAAGGAAGAGAAGAAGAAAGAGGAAGAACGATAACAAGAAGGAAGAGAAGAAGAAAGAGGAAGAACGATAACAAGAAGGAAGAGAAGTTGAAGGAGAAAGAGAAAGAACGGTAACAAGAAGGAAGAGAAGAAAAAGGAAGAACGATAACAAGAAGGAAGAGAAGGAGAAAGAAGAAGAACGATAACAAGAAGGAAGAGAAGGAGAAAGAGAAAGAACGATAACAAGAAGGAAGAGAAGAAAAAGGAAGAACGATAACAAGAAGGAAGAGAAGGAGAAAGAAGAAGAACGATAACAAGAAGGAAGAGAAGTTGAAGGAGAAAGAGAAAGAACGATAACAAGACGGAAGAAAAGAAGAAAGAGGGAGAACGATAACAAGAAGGAAGAGGAAGAACGATAACAAGAAGGAAGAGGAAGAGGAAGAACGATAACAAGGAAGAGGAAGGAGAAAGAGAAAGAACGATAACAAGAAGGCAAGAAGAAAGAGGAAGGACGATAACAAGAAGGAAGAGAAGGAGAAAGAAGAAGAACGATAACAAGAAGGAAGAGAAGGAGAAAGAGAAAGAACGATAACAAGAAGGAAGAGAAGAAAAAGGAAGAACGATAACAAGAAGGAAGAGAAGGAGAAAGAAGAAGAACGATAACAAGAAGGAAGAGAAGTTGAAGGAGAAAGAGAAAGAACGATAACAAGACGGAAGAAAAGAAGAAAGAGGGAGAACGATAACAAGAAGGAAGAGGAAGAACGATAACAAGAAGGAAGAGGAAGAGGAAGAACGATAACAAGGAAGAGGAAGGAGAAAGAGAAAGAACGATAACAAGAAGGCAAGAAGAAAGAGGAAGGACGATAACAAGAAGGAAGAGGAGAAGAAAGAGGAAGAGGAAGAACGATAACAAGGAAGAGGAAGGAGAAAGAGGAAGAAGAACGATAACAAGGAAGAGGAAGAAGAACGATAACAAGGAAGAGGAAGGAGAAAGAGGAAGGAGAGGAACGATAACAAGAAGGAGAAAGAGGAAGAACGATAACAAGGAAGGGAACGGAGAAAGAGGAAGAATGATAACAAGAAGGAAGAGGAAGAGGAAGAACGATAACAAGAAGGAAGAGGAGCATAAATAGGAAAAACGATGACAAGAAGGAAGAGAAAAACAAAGTGTAAGAACGATAACAAGAAGAGAAGAAGAATAAGGAAGAACGATAACAAGCTTGAAGATTGAAGAAAGGTGAAGAACGATAAGAAAGGAAGAGATTAAAGTAGAGGAAGTATAACAAAAACGAAGATGGGAAAGAAGAGAAGATTTGAAGAGAAAGAATTAAGTGAACGGAATGAAAGTAATTTGATAGGAATTAGAATGAAAATGAGAGAGAGGAAAATGAGGAGGAGGAAATTATAGTGTTTCATAGCGCGCGATATAATCCTATTTAAGTTCGCCTCCCCCACTCACAATTTTATACAGCAAACCCGCCTGAGGCAATAGAATATGAAAATGAGTGGCTGGAGCGACTGTGACAGTTACATGATCCGGGCCTGCGAGATAATATGCAAATAGTGCGACCTTGCAGCACTAAGGGCTTATTTGCTCTGTGCGGACTGGATAGAAGTGCAGTTTTACTCCTCCGTGTAAGTGTGGCCAAACAGATAGCATTATTTTGTTAGCTGTTAAAAATACTTTTATTCAACTCAGAGATAATATTCTGTCTACTTTCTGTGAAAATAATGTTCTTTTATCTTGCAACGTCTGGCTGTGTCAGTTGCAAATTTTAAAATTTGAAGGTATTCACAAAACTGCTCGCTCTTCTCTTTTAATTCTTACAAATAAGCGGCTAACTTGTGACGTAAAACAATAATAAAGACAGTCCACATTCGTAGGCAAATGACAAGACTAGCTACTCAGCGATAGAGAGACACGACTGCCATGTTGTCAACAAGATGCAAGAATATGGTTTTTAACCATCAATATAATTTTTGTAACCCTTTGAATATTTAACGCTGTCATGAGTTGCTTATGCAATAATAAAAGCACAATTTACCTTCTAAAATAAATTATTTCACACACACACCCAACATAGTGTTTAAAATTATTAACTTGAAAACGTAGATAATTCAATCTTGAAATCCTAATTTTATTTATAGATTATGGAAAAGCTTTTGACTATGTGAACAGACAATTTCTATTCGATATTATGAAACCCAAAGATATTTCTACTCTTTTACTAAATGCGATTACACACACACACACACACACGCACGCACACACACCTACCTTACAAAAACAATAAAAGAATACAATTTAACAATATATATATAGAAAAAAGTCAATGGCATTAAAGGAATTTCATCGATAAAAAAACATAAATTACCAAATTATCGAGCAGATAAATCATTTTAAATATTTAGGCCATATTTCATACGAAACTATATTTCATATAAATCATAAATTAAACAATGTCATAAAAGTTTCTAGTAGCGTTAACAATGTGCTTAAATCAAAACATACTTTAATTAAAACCCGGATACTAAGATTGTACAGGGACATCATTTTATTTTTACTTCAATTTTTATTGTACCTGAGTTTTTCAATGTACTTCACTCCCACTCATTCTACTAATGAAATTCCAACTGTCCTCCACACAGAACCAAGGCCGCATATAGTAAGCAGTACTGAGTTAGTGAGTATAGTACGTTCCAGAAATATGTTCGCGTTTTCCAGTGACGAAAGAGATTTCAATATTGAATCATATCTTCGCACAGGTACTGTCGCCCATTCGCTTACGTCGCATCCCGATTTTCCCCACCTGCTTCTGCTCGTCCCTCCGTAAAGGCTAAGTGGCTGGGCTGTCTTAGCTCTTTTCTGAAAACATTAATTTCTGTTAATAAATTGGACGTCTACGTAATATTACACAACTGTTAAATAAAAGGGCCTTGTTAAGTAATTAACTGTTACGTGATTTCTCCCCTTTCTACGATCCTGCGACATAACCACTTGGAGGGACAGTAATAGCATGTCTGAGTAGTTTTATCTTTCCGGATCGGGCAGAAGTGAAGATTGAATTGACAGTACGTAAGGTACTCTTTTATAGAGTAGGTACAGAATTATTTCAACATGAGTTACTAGTACGAAGGACGAAACTGGTAATTGGAATTAGATGCAATAGTCTATAGTGTGATAATATGCACAAAAAACTGAAGCCTGTATCGAAATGAACGGCCACCATTTTCAAAAGTATGTTTAAATATACATATTATGATTATTTTTCAATTTAATTTCATTCTCTATATTGCACGTTTATGTGCTGTAGAAAGTATAATATACACTGCATAATGAATATGTCCGCATGGATAGCTCAGTCCGTAAGTAAAAACACTTATTGTTAATACAGTACTGTATTTTGATTAAACAAAAACCTAATGAAAATTATCAAACTCAAAATTACGATATTTCCTAGTTTACGTAAGTGGATGAACTACTTTTCTTCCCTACTATACGTAGTAAAGTGTTTGTTTCTATTTTACGCCAGTATCATCGAACCTAGTCGTGGAAGGGGGTAGCAAACGGTGTTTCCGGATCTCAACCGTTAATCGAAAGGTATAGCCATGTTAATATTAAAAATGTTGGTCAAAATAAAATGATGTCCCTGTATAACTTACTGGCTCTTCTGACTTCACGATTGTCAAAAATGGACAATCAAGACAAAAGATTTTTGTTATTTCAGTAGGTTATTTTACGACGTTTTATCAACATCTTAGGTTATTTAGCGTCTGAATCAGATGAAGGTGATAATGCCGGTGAAATGAGTCCGGGGTCCAACACCGAAAGTTACCTAGCATTTGCTCATATTGGGTTGAGGGAAAACCACGGAAAAAACCTCAACCAGGTAACTTGCCCCGACCGGGAATCGAACCCGGGCCACCTGGCTTCGCGACTAGATGTGCTAACCGTTACTCCACAGGCGTGGACTCAAGACAAAAGATGAATCAAGAATAATTGAGGCAGAAATTAAATATTTAAGAAGTACAGCAGGTTATAAATGGAACGATTACAAAACAAATATATTCTGGAAGAACTGAGAATAATATCAGCCTTTGAACAAATTTAAAATTATGATTCAAAGTGAATAGATACAACATATCAATAGTATGTTCTGCAACAGAATCCTAGATTACTAAAACTTACACCCAGGCGGATACAAGAAACCCTGGAAGACCACTGAAGAGAATTCTCGACCTCTAATATGAGACCGGAATGGCCAAACTCCTTGGACGCCACATGATAAATAAATTATTTAAATAACACCTATTAGTAACCTTTCATAGATCTGTGCAATACATGACGCAATACACGCGAAAAGAAGAGTTTATGAGTGGCCAAAGCCCTTCATTTTTAATTCAGGCACTAACGTGAACAAAACAATTAGTAACGTGTACGTGCTTATGAAGCGTCAAGAGATCAAATTCCGATTCGGCTAGTACTTTTATGAATTTTCCACAACCCACAGAAACAGAAAAAAACTTGCTAGTTTGCACCATTTTGTCTGTTCCAGAACAGAACCACTCCATTTACACGCCCCACAACGAATCCTGACATCTCAGTGAGATGAAGGAAATAAGTTTACACCGTGGACCATATCAAGGCCGCCCCAGACATCTTGCAGCTTGGTGATAAATTGCCCGGGCTGCAGTCTGATTCTTCTTTTCCTCCGATTTTCTGTTAGAATTATGCACAACATTTTCTCTGTCCGAGAGCCGCGCGAGATGTAAATCTCCTGGACGCTTTGAAGTACGTAAAGGAGATTCACTTTTCCACCTCACTCGCATTAATTTTCACTTTATCCACTTCCAGCTTCCTCCAAAATTTCTTTCAAATGTACAGCAACCAACTTTTTACAACTTAAATTTTACTACAGATATGACAAATAGCACCAGCTTGAAAAATCGACAATCACGTAGCTTTATTGTGCTGCGTACCTTTTCGTGAAACTACTTCTGAGTACGATCATCTATCGACCGGCGCACAGCAAAGGCAATACAAGAAGAATAAATAAGGAGAAGACGAGGAGAACTAGAGGAAGACAAGGGGAAGACAGGAAGTAAAAAGAACCAAATCAGAACAAAGGGAATATAACGATAAAAGGGGGAATTAAAGGAGAACAAGGTAGATGCAACGATCTAGTCTTATTTACTTACTTACTCACTCACTTACTTACTTACTGGCTTTTAAGGAACCCGGAGGTTCATTGCCGCCCTCACATAAGCCCGCCATTGGTCCCTATTCTGAGCAAGATTAATACAGTCTCTATCATCATATTCCATCTCTCTCAAATCCATTTTAATATTATCTTCCCATCTAAGTCTCGGCCTCCCCAAAGGTCTTTTTCCCTCCGGCCTCCCAACTAACAATCTATATGCATTTCTGGATTCGCCCATACGTGCTACATGCCCTGCCCATCTCAAACGTCTGGATTTAATGTTCCTAATTATGTCAGGTGAAGAATACAATGCGTGCAGTTTTGTGTTATCTAACTTTCTCCAGTCTCCTGTAAATTCATCCCTCTTAGCCCCAAATATTTTCCTAAGCACCTTATTCTCAACACACCCTTAACCTATGTTCCGCTCTCAAAGTGAGAGTTCAAGTTTCATAACCATATAGATATACAGACCAACCGGTAATATAACTGTTTTATAAATTCTAACTTTCAGATTTTTTGACAGCAGACTGGATGATAAAAGCTTCTCAACTGAATAATAACAGGCATTTCCCATATTTATTCTGTGTTTAATTTCCTCCCGAGTATCATTTATATTTGTTACTGTTGCTCCCAGGTATTTTAAGTTTTCCACCTTTTCAAAGGATAAATTTCCAATTTTTATATTTCCATTTAGTACAATATTCTCGTCATGAGACAATCATATACTTCGTCGTTTCGGGATTTACTTCCAAACCTATTTCTTTACTTGCTTCCAGTAAAATTCCCGTGTTTTCCCTAATCGTTTGTGGATTTTCTCCTAACATATTCTCGTCAACCGCACGATCTAGTCTGCTCTAAAAAATTTGAAAGTTAGAATTTATAAAACAGTTATATTACAGGTTGTTCTTTATGGTTGTGAAACTTGGACTCTCACCTTCAGAGAGGAACATAATATTAAAATGGAGGGAGGTGGGATGTTATTGTAGACACTGGATTAATCTTGCTCAGGATAGGGACCGATGGCGAGCTTATGTGAGGGCGGCAATGAATCTCCGTGTTCCTTAAAACCCGTAAGTAAGTAATGTCTAAGGTTCTACCTCCATTTTCTAGTTCTTCAATGCTATTAAATTATTACATACTAGCCGTACCCGTGCGCTCCGCTGCACCTGTTAGAAATAAATATAAAGTAATTATATAATTAAAATAGGACGTTTGATCCAGGGAACATTCGTGTTTGATAGAAGGATAAATCGTTTAAAACGTTACTTAATTTAAATTGTATTTAAATTATTAAAATGGGATCATTTTCGTCCAGAGAGCACTCATTTGATGCAATGACAATTCCTTTATGTTTCTTATTTGTTATTACATGCAACCATAGTTTAATGAATGTACAAAATAGCCTATTAAGTTTTCTGTGTATAAGAAGTTATTTTAATCTTACCTGTCCTCGATTCACTCAGAAGTTACTGTAATAACATTATAGCATTATGTCCATCTAGAGAAACTACACTTTCCAATGGTGAAATAACAATTAATTATATAATTCGGTTAATTTAACATCCGTTATTACTTCATACAAAGACAGAAACATTATCTGTAGGCTATCTTTCATAGCTTTCGATTGTTGCTGTCCAAGGCCCCTTATAGACGAAATCATTTATTTTTTAATTCATTACACAGCCTTAGATGGCAGTTATTTTAATTTTAAAACTCATTTATCTCATTAAATATCAGTCCTATCAAAATATTTCATGGAATAAAACTTATCGCAAATTATTTTTAAAGAAACTTTTGTTATGTAACATTTTTCACAAAAATCAATAATAAGCTAGATATTTCGATGTATTTAATTCAGGCCCCCTTATAACCCCCCTTTTGAATAATGTATTTTTAATGCCATATAGCCTAAAATCTAAGTTACAACGAACTTAATTTATATTCCAATTTTCATCGATATCCGTTCAGCCATTATCGCGTGAAAAGGTAACAAACATACATATAGACAGACAGATAGACATACAAACAAAAATTTCAAAAAAGCGATTTTCGGTTTCAGGGTGGTTAATTATATATGTTAGGACCAATTATTTTTGGAAAATCGAAAATTACCAGAAAAATTTCGGCTACAGATTTATTAATAGTATAGATTTTAATAATTGGTGATGTGGTTAGTTAAAGATTTCATGCTTTTTTTACGCAAAATGGACATAATTTTGATAGAGAAATAAGAATGATGTATTACTTCATCGACCCAGTTATTAGTATTATTTATGTGTGATTAGAAAAAAAAAGATTTACTTATAATAAATTAATTGAGGTCATGATAACTGAATTCAGCCAATCAGAGAGAGGTCATCCAAGACACTCCAAGTATACACTTCAAACCCCACAATTGATACTAAATTTTCATGAAAATATCGCTTCTACCTCTCTCAATCTGCAATTCTGACTGAGTTATATTTTGATTTATACCTCTTTCAAAGAAGAAGTTTCAAAGATAAGAGTGTAGTGAAAATGTTGCAATCCTGAACATCACGCTCAATACAAGAACCTTCACTGATGCTTATGTTTTACTTCCTTACCCTTACATCGCTGGAAGATAGGTATACCAATGTTATTTTATATTTTTATGTTTAAATTTCGAGAGTTGTTTCGCTACACATAAAACTCAGCCTATGAAGAGAGTTACTGTTTCTCTTGTTTCCAGTATTCTCGCTAGAGCTTTGCCTTGTTTCCTAGAACTGTCATTTGTTAACGCTATCGAAATATGGCTGCCAGTTTGTTATGGTTACGGAGGAAAAGGAACATCGTGTCGCGTAAATGGAGTGATCGTTAACATTAATGCCTCTCCACAACAAGAGGTAATAAAGCAGGATGATATTAATGAAACAGGGGAATACATCAACCGTCTTTACGCGAGCAGAACAATGCTCGATTGAGCAGAAAAGCAAAAAGAAAATCGTTTAATGTATGATGTGTTTCGTAACAATTCAGTTACGATTTACATCGTGTTTCATCGTGTTTAAAATGATATTAATTGCTTCAACTTTCAATAACATTTGTGCGAGATCGTGCGTATTTGCTTGGTTTCCGCACAAAACCAATCCGCGGTAAGTCTAAAATTCCACATTCAGTATTCTCAACCTAACACACATTAGTAATATACGTTACAAGAGCGGTATGTTGACGTTTTCATGGTCGAGGAAAAGATTGAAAAAGCGAAACGTAGTTGAGCTTTTTTAATTTCCGAGAACATGAAAACAAACATACCGCGCGTGTATCGTACATTATTTTGTGCGAAGATCCTTTATTACATACCTGAAAGACGAATTTCTAATTATTTGCAATGAAATCTCCATGTTGGTTTCTGTTTAATGACGGCAACTTCGGAAAACCAAAATATCTTTCTTCAACATTGTTGCTATAAAATGTTTTCTGTGTTTACTATACTCCAGCAGGCCGTGATATACGTCTGTCTTTTTTTTCCCCCCAGTCTATAAATGCGAACTTAAAACAAACGGTAAGGTTATGTAATGATTTATTTTTCATGTTAATATTTTAACAATATTATTTATATAACATATTGTAGTAATAACATCCGCATCTGGAATCTTCTTGATTTTTTCACGGCTTCCTTAATGTTACTTGTATCAGGAATGTAATAAATTTCAAGGAGTAGTAGACTTTACTTAATTTTTTCAAATATTTAAAAACAATAATTAACATTGCAATTTAGGTGAAATTTCAGTAGTAAGTTTCAAATTTATAATTATTACTATGTTAAACGTCTCTAAAAATAATATGTTAAAAGCCCAAAGCAGTAAAATGAATGTCGCGCTTAAGCAGTAAGAAGAGGGAAATTGTTATGTGTGTTACGTTGGGAATACTGAATGTGGTATTTCATACTTACCGCGTATTGGTTCTGTGCGAAAAAGAAGCAAATACGCACGATCTCGCACAAAACAATTTCCCTCTTCTTACCGCTTAAGTGACATATTCATTTTACTGCTTTAGGCTTCTAACATATTATTTTTAGGGACGTTCAATATAGTAATAATTATAAATTGGAAACTTACCACTGCAATTTCACCTAAATTGCATTGTTAATTATTGTTTTTAAATATTTGCAAAAATTAAGTAAACTCTACAACTCCACTAAAGTTACTGGATTCGTGATGCAAGTAACATTAAGGAAGCCGTGAAAAAATCAACAAGATTCCAGATGTCGATGTTATTACTGCAATATGTTATATAAATAATATTGTTAAAATATTAAAATGAAAAATAAATCATTACATAACCTTACCGTTTGTTTTAAGTTCGCATTTATGGACTGGGGGAAAAAAGGAGAGAGGTATATCACGGCCTGCTGGAGTATAGTACATACAGAAAACATTTTAAAGCAACAATGTTGAAGATAGATATTTTTGTTTTTCCAATTTGCCGTCATTGAACAGAAACCAAGATGGAGATTTCATTGCAACTAATTAGAAATTCGTCTTTCAGGTATGTAATAAACGATCTTCGCATAAAATAATGTACGATACACAAGCGGTATGTTTTCTTTCAATTCTCGGAACATGAAAACTTCAACATACCACTCTTTTAACACATATTACTATTACCTACGAGTCTAACCTAGACATAAAATATAAGACACGCTGGCGTGTGACGTCGTTAAATGCCAATAATTCAATAGGCCTACCTGTAAATTATGGGCAACACATTTGAAATACGATTTCCTACATTCAGTGCAGAAAATTTTTTCGCACGCACTTTCCGCATACTTTATTATTCTCTCCTAAATGAAATATGAAACTTAGAAATATTCACATTGTTTTCTAAAATTATCATACTCCAGAGCAAAGGGTAAAAGTGACCATAATGTTGCTGCCTTTAATTTTGTTGATTTTTCAATGAAATAAGCAAGCAATATATTTTCGGTGTAGTGTTTAACTTTAACCTTCTCGCACCATGCTAAGAAAGTATCATGTTCTCTCTTTCAGATTGTTCAGGCAACAGTTCTCTTTAAGATATATTCACTATTGCTGCCAAGTCTGGTGGTGTGCCCATAAACTCTTCGCCTTCCTTCTCGTATTTCAAATCCATAATTCAGAACGACATAAATATTGAAAAGTTAAGCATACAAAACCCCGTGTATACTGAATATCTGTTTATATCAACAATGGATTCCTACTAGTGTCTTAGCAACAAACCTGATGGTAGCATTGAAATCAAGGCTTCTATACACTCAATAGGTTATCTCATTTTTCATTAGCCGATCAAATGGCTAATTGGCTCATGACGCGCGAAGAGTCCATGCTCACTGGTCCTTCATTTTCAAATTGATAGCGACATCAGCGTACAGTATATACATAACCGCCTCAAATAAAAACATTACAATTGTATAAACCAATTGTGTACGTATCATGGCATAATATAAATACGTTGAAAGTGTTTATACCGTGTATATAAAAGCTGTACTTACACTCGTCACTGCATTATTTTTCTGTATTTCTTAACAATTCGTCTGCTTTCAGTGTCTGCCACCGTTTTCGTCTGCTAGTTTCCAGTCTTGTGTTTAAAAATATTCTAACATTGAATCTTTTTTAATAACTCATTCTAAAGTTTGGAAAAAGGAGCATGCATCGGTAATGAAATGTCAGCCACACGTTCATTTACAATAATCATTATAACTCAATAATGAATTGTCATTGGAAGCTTTTATGATTAACCCACTGAATATGCCATAACGACAAAATGTCATATCGTTAATATAAAATCAATAAAATGAGAATTACAGTGACTATTACACTCTTACTACGTCATACTACTTTTGACCAATAAAACGGTACGAAAGGACGTATTTCAACCAATCATGGCTGCTTATCGCACAATTTTATCGCATCCCTAGCATTTGTTTAATTTTATCGCGTCCCTAGCATTTGTTTCTTTGTTTGCCAAAATTTGAAACTGCGCTGGTCTGGACGTCAAAAATATATATAAAATTACAAATCTCTCCAGTCGATGCACAGCAGTTTCAAATATGACTCGCATTGGCATTCAAGAACAAGAATTAATCAAAATCACTGATCATACCTATGCATCTTCTGAAATCCGATTTACAAATAAATGAAGAGCACCATTCGGAAATCCTGAAAAAGTTGAATACACCATGTAGGCCTAAATCAACGAGTTCCACTTTTATTATGCACACGTCCCATATAACATCAATTGAACCACCAACCACATTCAAATTTGAAAATTGTACATTCAATAATTATTCCATTTAAAATTATTCACTCGGAAATTCTGAATAAGTTGAATACACCATGTTGGCCTAAATCAACGAGTTCCACTTCTATTACGCACACGTCCAATATAACATCAATTGAACCACCAATCACATTCAAATTTGAAAATTGTACATTCAATAATTATTCCTTTTAAAATTATTCATGTTTATTTTTTATGTCATCGTCGTTAATTAAAACTTTTCTAACACTTGTGTATATTAGTTAGGTTATGTTATAGCTTCTGTTCTGAAAGGATAAAAAGAACTTCTGCTATATGATATTATGGATAGTCACGTATCAGAGATTGTTTAATATTAAGATTTATTGAATAGTAATCATTACAGTGTCTGTATAAAGACACTACTGCCATCTAGCATGCATCTAGCGTAATATTTGTAATGTTGAGATGGTACAATAATACATTTGAAGACAGTTGCATTTTCGTAAGTCAATTAATATTTTATTGTATTGGAGTACTTCGTTACTTCTAATCTTTATATACTTTCTTCTAATCGTGTAATAGTCAATTAAATCCCACTCGAGTTTTGATTTTCTCTAGATAAATCTGCTCTTGTTCCACTCGCAGATTCATCGATAAAATCAAAACGTCTAGTGAGATTACTGTTGAAAAAACATGACTGGTATCAGTCGCTAACTCTCAACCCCTTTGGTATGCGACTGTTAGTATAAGTAGCATGCTTATTTTCTTAATTGTAAGTTATGTATGACCCAGCAAAGATTACAAAAGAAAGAAAAAAATTTGAAGGTTAACATAATACGTTAATATTTTACATGAACCTAATCTAATTATTATGCAAAGCTGGTATTAATGTAGGCTACTTAGAGTATATAGGCCTACGTGATTTATTTAAACTTACCTGTAGGCTTTAATATTCTCGGTCGTTTCGGCTTTATTTTTAATTGAAGCTGCTCGAAAATCATGAACAAATTCGCCGTTTTTAAAATGGCTAGAGCATAATCTGCTTGTATCAGGATTGAATTTATCCTGTCTTTTGCACGTAATTACCCAAAATCCTAAATCTTTAGGAATGGTAAACAGAGACAACTGTTTACTTTTATCGTTAGAATTGTTGCATACCTCAATAGCACACCTTTAACCTGGCATAATGCATTCAAAACAACATAAACAAGAAAAAACACGAGATACTGCTTTGAAGCATTTGAGCTTTGGCGCGCTCAGCTATCTTGTGACGTCAGAATCGCTCTCCTTTCCCCGTCAATCCCTCGCCAACAAGCTCGATAAATTTATATATCTTCTCACCATTCGTGAGCTGCCACAAGGGACAAAGAGTACTTAACCATAGAAATTTTTACAAGTTAATGAAAAACCATTAATTTTGTTTTAACAATGGAATTCTTACAAGTACATAGCTGCAAATATTTTTTTTTAGATTAGTGGAAATATAATAATAATAATAATAATGTTTTATTTTCGCTGGCAGAGTTAAGGCCATAAGGCCTTCTCTTCCACTCAACCAGCCTTAATCAATACAATACATAAATTTAAATTACAAATATTTTCACTACACTTAAAAGGTTCTCCAGCAATAATCTTCACTACACATTTATTTAAATTTAGATAAATCTATAAGGTAAAGTAGTAACTTAATTTATGAGCTAATTTAATTCAATGAATTATAATTAATTTAATATTTGAGATAGCTAGTAAAATGATGAAAATTAATTTAATATAAGCTTACTAGGACTCTGTTACAGGGAGAATATATATATTTCTATTTCTATAATGAGCCTATTAATGTAATTGTCATTAGAGGTTTTGTAAATCTATTTAGAGAAATTAAAGATAGTAATAATAAGAATGGACAGATGTTAGTTTCATTATAAGTAACAAATATTAATCAGCAATTCATCTGTTAAGTAAGAATTTATGTAATTTTGACCTAAATGAAGCTATTGTCCAACAACCCCTTATATCACTCGGAAGCGAGTTCCAATTTCTAGCAGCTGAAACTGTATAGGATGAAGAATATAAAGATGTCTTGTGGTAGGGTATAATGAGTAAATTGTTATAATGAGATCTTGTACTTAGCTGATGATATGCGGATAAATTTTGAAAACGAGAAGCCAAATATATTGGGGTAGCGGTGCGCAGAATTTGAAACAAGAGAACAAGGGAATGCAGAGCTCGTCGATCGCTTAGCCTTAGCCACCTGATACCGATATAGCCCAAAGCCCAAATATACCTACTTTTAGAAAGGTAAGTGTTACAAAAAAGTAAAGTATGCTACTGAACTTAGTTTGATTTCGAATATAGGTGATTCTTCAGGAGAGCAATTGATCCTTTCAATGCAGCTAAGGTTACAATCGGAATAATAGATGTAGGTATTCCAAGCCTCTTAAACACATCTTTCATGAAGAGAGTAGCGGTACCTCTTGCTCCAACCAGAAGTCCGATTACTTCAAGCTCTTTTAGCTGGTATTTTTTGAGGTAATAGGGAATGGTAGGATTGTAGATATTCTTTTTTTCATTATCCACTTCTGCTGGCTGTTCCTCATCCGTTTCGAAACGCACAGTGGGATCAATTATATATCCAGATCTTGTAGATTCCTTGAAAGCTATTATATCTATGCGCCGTGTACTGCCAGTGACGGAGAGACCATGTACTTCTTCAAAGGTGTTGTAATCGGCATCTTTAAGGGCAGTGGCTATAATTGATCGTACTTGGTGGTGTCTAGCGTTTCGCAGAGCTTCGCCATGCGGACAGGATCCCAGGACGTGTGCAAGAGTTTCAATCTCGTTGTGGCAATGCCTATAACGGTTGTCCTGAGATCTTCCCGGCACAGCACGTACTGCAGCAACATTTCCAACCATTTTAATGCCATCGCGCCATTCGCTGTTGGAGAGTCCTTCGTGTTTACAAATCCATTTGTTGGCACCAGGATATTGTTTAAATAAAACTACTCCTTTCCCTTTCTGTGGATGACGACACCAAATATCAAATTCTCTGTTCCTCAGAAGGTTACGAATCTTTGTAACATTTAAGAAATGTTCATTCTTATGAAATAAGGCATCTTCTGGAACAATGTTCAGACACTGGGCACATTTAATGCTCATATGCAACCTATGAGAAGTTTAGAAGCCTTGCATTGAAGTACCGTCCAGCTTTTTTTCTGAATTCTGTTTTGTTATCTGTTAATTCTGTACTTAAATATTACTATACTACTATTGACAATTAATATTTACTACTATTACTATTATTATTATTATTATTATTATTATTATTATTATTATTATTATTATTATTATTATTTCAAAAGATATATGAATCGGTTAAGAGGGAAGTATTATATGATATTCTTATTGAATTTGGTATTCCCAAGAAACTAGTTCGATTAATTAAAATGTGTCTCAGTGAAACATAGAGCAGAGTCCGTATAGATCAGTTTCTGTTGTTTTTCCAATTCACTGCGGGCTAAAGTAGGGAGATGCACTATCACCTTTACTTTTTAACTTCGCTCTAGAATATACCATTAGGAAAGTTCAGGATAACAGGCAGGGTTTGGAATTGAATGGGTTACATCAGCTTCTTGTCTATGCAGATGACGTGAATATGTTAGGAGAAAATCCACAAACGATTAGGGAAAACACGGAAATTTTACTTGAAGCAAGTAAAGCGATCGGTTTGGAAGTAAATCCCGAAAAGACGAAGTATATGATTATGTCTTGTGACCAGAATATTGTACGAAATGGAAATATAAAAATTGGAGATTTATCCTTCGAAGAGGTGGAAAAATTCAAATACCTTGGAGCAACAGTAACAAATATAAATGATACTCGGGAGGAAATTAGACGCAGAATAAATATGGGAAATGCGTGTTATTATTCGGTTGAGAAGCTCTTATCATCCAGTCTGCTGTCCAAAAATCTGAAAGTTAGAATTTATAAAACAGTTATATTACCTGTTCTTCTGTATGGTTGTGAAACTTGGACTCTCACTCTGAGAGAGGAACATAGGTTAAGGGTGTTTGAGAATAAGGTGCTTAGGAAAATATTTGGGGCTAAGCGGGATGAAGCTACAGGAGAATGGAGAAAGTTACACAACACAGAACTGCACGCATTGTATTCTTCACCTAACATAATTAGGAACATTAAATCCAGACGTTTGAGATGGGCAGGGCATGTAGGACGTATGGGCGAATCTAGAAATGCATATAGAGTGTTAGTTGGGAGACCGGAGGGTAAAAGACCTTTAGGGAGGCCGAGACGTAGATGGGAGGATAATATTAAAATGGATTTGAGGGAGGTGAGGTGTGATGATAAGAGACTGGATTAATCTGGCACAGGATAGGAACCAATGGCGGGCTTATGTGAGGGCGGCAATGAACCTTCGGGTTCCTTAAAAGCCATTTGTAATTAAGTAAGTAAATATTATTATTATTTCAGAGCTGTAAACTCATCATTGCTGTCACATTTCTCTTACACCGTAACTATTTCTCCTTGGTCCAGCTCTGATCTTCGGTATTTTTCCACATATTGTTTTGAATATGTATCACCTCAGTGACAAGAAATTTTGTCTCCAAAAGTTTCATAGAGAGAAATTACAATATTTTCCAGAATATTTGATTTCATTCGGCCACAGAAGACTGTGATATTATGTTAGGCATACAGAGAATGAAATTCATGTCCGTAAAAAATGCTGCTTGAAAGCAACATCATATAGGTAGCAGAATTTGATTTGTTATATTGAATTATTTCAACGTTACAATTGCTTCTTTGTTAAAATGTGTATGTGATAACGTTATGCAATTTGTGTTCTTTTCTTTGTGTGTTTTTGAAAAATATAATTTCAATTAATGCTCCGCCATAAATGTTGCAACTATAACCTTGTGCATCCCTCTTGTTTATCGTACGGCTCCTCCTCCCCCACACGTTACCTGCACTTTGTTTACGTTTTCACTGTGCCTAAACGAGACGCTCTACTATAGTTTAAAAAAAATCCGCTCACGTCACTGCAAGAGCGCAGTGAACAAAATCTATGTTATACAGCGTATTCCGAATCTCACCGGACCGGTGGACAACAATGACGTCACGCTGCAGCGAAATAGAAACAAAACTGCTGGAAGGATCGACGGCTGTAATGGCGACTGTATAGGTTGTTGTCTGTGCTACGCGAGCAAGATTTTGCGAAATTTCCGTACTGTTATCTCGTTCAAAGAAAAGCGAGCATAAACAATTTATTTCTTGAACCGGTAGTAATAACTGGTCCGTTGACATGTTCGCTCATAAGCCATTAACATATTGTGATGAAAGAGTGATGGAACGGAGAAAAATTCTCTCCGGCGCAGTGATTTGAACCCGGGTTTTCAGCTCTACGTGCTGATGCTTTATCCACTAAGCCACGCCGGATACAACCCCGACGCCGAAAACCCGGGTTCAAATCCCGGCGCCGCAGAGAATTTTTCTCCATTCCATCACTCTTTCATCACATGATGACGCAGAATATCTGCATGGAAATATCATATGTACTTCGGTACATCAAAATATATATGATATGCGTAATAAATCACTTTGTGATTTAAGACGGCGCCTATACCGTCGGATCCCGGCCAACCAGTCACTCATTCGAGTGCACCTCAACACATGTATGGACTTCGGTCCTACGTTCATAGACATCTATGACGTAGTGCAGAGGGCGGCCACTAGAGGGAACCCAAGAGATGGAGCTTAATCTGAGACGATTCTAACCGGCGTCGGGGTTGTATCCGGCGTGGCTTAGTGGATAAAGCATCAGCACGTATAGCTGAAAACCCGGGTTCAAATCCCGGCGCCGGAGAGAATTTTTCTCCGTTCCATCACTCTTTCATCACATGATGAAGCAGAATATCTGCATGGAAATATCATATGTACTTCGGTACATCAAAATATATACATTAACTTATTGTTTTTACGTTGTGCTCATTACAAACAATACAGCAGAACTAAAGCAGAACACACCGCCATGACACAACAATGCACGATGTCATTCGTCTGCTAATTCCCGCCCTATACAAGAACCAATCAGATTCACTGATGGCGGCTGATGGAGACTGCCACCACCTCTGCAAGCTGATGGCACCGGTACGACACCGGCGGAGCATCAGTGAAGCCATTGGTGAAATTCGGAACACCGTGATGCCATGAGATTGCTCAGCGATGAGATTCGGAATACGCTCATAGCACATCTCCTGCCATTTACACTATACCATCAAAATTACACTCGTCGCTGGTGTAATTTCGTGGTAAATTTAAAAATAAACATCAAGAAATTAGCCGAGTTTGCCCTACATGTACCTAGTTCATAGGCGAGATAAACAAAATTAAAACCTAAACAGTGATCAGATACTAAAAAATGAGTTTGATGATACTCTACTGTATATACGTAGAGATCTAATCCATTCGTTATTTTAAAGCAGATTCTGGTTCTGCCCTTGTAGCTACAAACTGCTTGTCCAAAAGAGATGTTTACTCTATTTGGTATTTTATGCTTGGCTAACTTACACAGGTAAGCTACACGCATGTTAACCGTAAATGTGATAGAAACGTTGGAGAAATTAAATATTAAAACACGATTAAAAAAATCCTCAATGTCCTCCATCAAATTAAAACAGAAAGGCTTTAGAAACTGCCCGTCGCTAAACCCCGTCACATTTCCAGCAGCTCATTCCAGCTTCAGTAGCAATGTTCCTGCAAGTCAACAGAGATCAGTTTTAATCAATGTTGGCTCGGAAACACGCAGAAGACATAAAACCTCAACGTGAAACGATGCGACGGATAAGTGCATGTGAACCAAACAGCCTGCAGCGGGGTGATCTAATAACAACTTCCGCTCGGCTTCGCTTGAGAGGCCAAGTAAAGTAAAAATCAACATCAAAAGAAGAAGAAGACCATCGAGTTTCGTTGACACAACAACGCAAACACTACACGGTAGTTACCAAAGTAAGCGGCGTTATTGTGTCGCAGTGAAATAGGAGACGTGTACAGTGTCAAAAGGAAATGTGCAGCGAGGTAAAACGTGACCCGCTGAAGCTCTAAACGAAAATGGGTGGCAACAGTTCCGTTAAAGGATTCTAGACTTTGAATTCTGCTGTCTTGTCTAGTAATTGAAATGCTCACTGCAGGATATGGTATAGCCTACGAGGGTTCAAAACCAGCATAGGACGGAAGGTCTTCAGAACAAGTGAAGCTTCAACGTGTCTACGAGAGAAAAATTGAGAATTGCATGTATTACTTGACGAAATTTAAAATCCATGACCTCTAATGGGATATTTCGCCCATATTTCTGCTTTCTGAGAGTAAATTCACCGTGAGTCTACGACACTCACATCTTTGTATTGTGAAATTTCTGAGCACACCTGCACGCTATTCAAATATGAGAGAGAGAGAGAAATTAATCGTCCGGCCTTAATTAAGGATGACCACGAGGATCCGGAAATTAATACTTACTTACTTACTGGCCTTTAAGGAACCCGGAGGTTCACTGCCGCCCTCACATAACCCCGCCATTGGTCCCTATCCTGAGCAAGATTAATCCAGTCTCTACCATCATATCCCACCTCCCTCAAATCCACTTTAATATTATCTTCCCATCTACGTCTCGGCCTCCCCAAAGGTCTTTTTCCCGCCTGCCTCCCAACTAACACTCTACATGCATTTCTGGATTCGCCCATACGTGCTACATGCCCTGTCCATCTCAAACGTCTGGATTTAATGTTCCTAATTATGTCAGGTGAAGAATACAATGCGTGCAGCTCTGCGTTGTGTAACTTTCACCATTCTCCTGTAGGCCTATCTTCATCCCTCTTAGCCCCAAACATTTTCATAAGAATCTTATTCTCAAACACCCTTAATCTCTGTTCCTCTCTCAAAGTGAGAGTCCAAGTGTCACAACCATACAGAACAACCGGTAATATAACTGTTTTATAAATTCTAATTTTCAGATTTTTTGACAGCAGACTAGATGATAAAAGCTTCTCAACCGAATAATAACAGGCATTTCCCATATTTATTCTGCGTTTAATTTCCTCCTGAGTGTCATTTATATTTGTTACTGTTGCTCCAAGATATTTGAATTTTTCCACCTCTTCGAACGATAAATCTCCAGTTTTTATAGTTCCATTTCGTACAATAGTCTGGTCACGAGACATAATCATATACTTTGTCTTTTCGGGATTTACTTCCAACTCTATCGCTTTACTTGCTTCTAGTAGTATTTCCGTGTTTTCCATAATCGTTTGTGGATTTTCTGCTAACATATTCACGTCATCCGCATAGACAAGAAGCTGATGTAACCCGTTCAATTCCAAACTCTCTGTGTTATCCTGAACTTTCCTAATGGCATATTCTAGGGCGAAGTTAAAAAGTAAAGGTGACAATGCATCTCCCTGCTTTAGCCCGCAGTGAATTGGAAAAGCATCGGATAGAATCTGGCCTATAGCCTACGGACTCGCAAATAAAAATATAATTAATTCAATATGCGTATTGTTATAAAAATAAAATGTAATAATTAAGCACCACTGATTATCAATTATAAAATAAAATCTTAGAAGATTACTATAAAATTATACTTATAAATAAAAGATTTTATTTAAAATTAGCATATCCTTAATTAAGGCGTTCTGAGTGGTATAAATGAAATTGTATAATCTGCAGAGAATCTTTAAGAATTTGCGACATGATTTTTTGAATTTCAAAAGATGATATTGATAATTGTTTTAAAAAATTATATGTAAATTTTGGTACCAAAAAATAAACTTGTCACTGACCAATTGAAGAGAGGGATGTTATACTTGGCACTAAGGTAGGGAATACAAGGTTCATAAATGGCCCTCTTTTCATGATCAACCTGATGAGCTTGGTTTAGATCTCTCTCCATGCGTATAGTTGGATCTATGATAATAGCCTTTTGTCGTTGCCTGTTTATTGCTATTATATCCAATCTTCTGTGAGAGTCGTCTTTAGAAATATAGTGGACCTCTTCATGAACTTCCCAACCTTTGTTCCGAAGAAGACGGGCGATAGCTCCACGGACTCTATGATGCCTGTTGTTACGCAATAACTCTTCTTTCCGACAAAAGCCCAACACGTGGCCAAGAGTTTCTGTCTCGTTGCAGCCTGGTTGACGGCAACGTGTCGTGCTGAAAGCTCTGCCAGGAACGGAGCGCACTGCAGTAAGGTTGCAGGACATCTTGATTGCATTAATATATTCCGAAGACGACAAATTCCGTTTGGTGCTGACCCATGAATTGGCTCTTGGATATTCTTCATAGATGACTACTTTTTTCCCCTTATGAGGTAACCGACACCAGGATTCAAACGCTGTCTTTCGCAATTCATCACGTAGATGTCTTCCAGTAGTTCGAGGTGTTATTTTGGCTTCAGGAATTTTCAGGCGCTTGAGAGCAGTTAACTATAGCATACGGAATTATCCTAACACTAGTGGCTTGTGCAGCAAATGCAGCAAATTAAGTCCATAAGAATTTCAAATAAAAATTGTTCAGATTTATTTTCAATGAAGAATACCAGACATTTTGAAAGTTATTTGCTCCCATAATAGTGAAACATACTCCCTCATTTATGCCAAATTCTTTTCCTTGAACCTATCCGTCTTCAGTTCTTGAGTTTCGATGCGAAATCGCAAGTAACAATGTCAGGATGATCAGCGAGTTTTTCATGTGGAAGTAATGCAGTAGGCCCTAGCTATTTCATGTCATTGAGGTTTATAGGTGAAAGTTAAGGAAATGTAAGGTTTATCATGCTTTGAACAAAATACTTAGCATCTTGGTATAGCTGCTGCATGTTTCCCTGAAATATAGAGGGCAGAATCACTTTTTCCCCCTAAGAGATCTTGCTAAGGTGATCAAGAGACTACAAAATCTTGTAGACCTCTTATTTTATCAGTAAGTAATACCTTTTGGTCTTTTCTTAGGAATTGTAATTTTTGCGCTTGCTCCAGACAATACTGATTTACCAAATACTGCTGGATTAATTTGTGAAACAATGACTGTTATCCTGTATATTTTCAGTAATATAGGCTGTTGTGAGGAATCTATTACTGAGATGCGGAAAATGAGGCGAATGATATGTCAGAATTGTAGAATCTTATATGCGCCCTAAATAAAATTGTCCATCGTAAATCGTTAGCAGTTTCAATGTTTTATTCGTTGCTGATTGCGAGAAATAAACTTACTCATCAAGGTAGCAAGAAATGAAGTGGCATGCTATTTTACCTACAATCAAATATGCTTGGCAGCGATCGCAAATCTAACCGATTAAACAAAAAAATATATTAAATTAATTTTGTTGTAGTTTAAAGACGCAGCTGAAATAGGAAGCATGACTCAATTACTACCAAGGAAAATTAGAGAATCAGACATATAAATATCTGCAAATCAAGATTTCAGGTATAACTCCCTGTAAAGTTGATTTGAATAATTTCGAGGGAAAAATTGTTCCGGAGCCGGGTATCGAAACCGGGACCTTTGGTTTAACGTACCAACGCTCTACCACTGAGCTACTCGGGAACTCTAACACGTCACTCTACACGTCACTGTTCGTTAACAGAAAGCCACAATTTAAGTCACACGGAGTTAGTGTGCACTCGAAGTTGGTTGCTTGACGGTTGTCAGCCCACTTTGAGGTCTGTGGATATAGAGGGGGAAAAATTGGATCGGTGTCGGTTAGAGTTCCCGAGTAGCTCAGTGGTAGAGCGTTGGTACGTTAAACCAAAGGTCCCGGGTTCGATACCCGGCTCCGGAACAATTTTTCCCTCGAAATTATTCATATAAATATCTGTATTACACCGCCATTGAATAATGGAAAAGACCCACACCACTTGATTAATAACTATGAAAGCATTTTATTTTTAATAATATTATTACCTTATGTAAGTTTTATAGTTTTTAGTAACCGGATCTGGGTCCAATGATATGGCAAAGACTAGACACGAGGATGACTAGTCAGTATGTCATACGCAGTCTACTTAAAGTTATGCACTCTCTCTGTTCAGATTCTACGCTACTTCCTCATCATCCCAACCAACACAAAACTTTTAGTTTAGATTGCGGGCGGTAACTGTACGAAGAGTAATTACTGTAAAAGTTCTACTCGCTGAGTGTAATTTTGTTTTCGTTCCAAGCAAAGTTGGGAAACAATCAATTGTTTTACGTTAGAAGTGTTGGAGTTGGTTTACAGAACACAACCAGAGATCTGAAGTCATCTTAAATTGCCTTTCATAATAATGTGACTCTGCCATGTATTTCTAACTTTATATTAGAATTTAATACTTTCTCTTCTAGTGTAAAAGTTGCATAATGTGCGTTATACTGTTTATTTCTTGATACTTTGACTGCCAAGTGTCACTTGGAAACTTGGAAATCGCTTGCAACAACTTCGCACTATGTAATAATAGCTCTGTTCTCCTTTATATTGGATGCATTGAAAATAAAGTAGCTTATGGAGAACATTGTTTTTCCATGTTATTCGAATTAAAAAAGCAGTTACCTGAAGCTGGACATCTTGACATTGCAGGAGAGAGAAAATTCCGATGCTATTTCTTCGGTAGTTATATAGAGTGAACCGTAAATAATGTCATTAATTTCATGGGGTTTTTCTTTTAGATATTTCAAACAAAAATGTTTTAATACAATTTCGCTCGTTTTTCCTTTCCTTTCGAGGAAAAAATTATTTTATATGGAATAATTCATATTGTATTTTGGTAAAGCTATTGAATTAATTCCCAATATACTCAGTCACTTTAATAGAGCAGTGTATTACGAAAATAAATTATTGAAAAAATGTTAGTTTTGTCCTTTAAATGTCCATAAATATGATCTGAACAAATGTAACATATCATTCTGAAAAGAAATTTTAAAATTAGTTTATTTTGTTAGGTTATGTCCTCAAAACTCGAGTTTGTTGTGTTGCTGTACCTAGTGTTCAAAACGGTTAGTATGGAAGTATGTAAGAACTTCTAAGTACATTAAACGAAATTGAACATATTCAAACATGAAATTAATTCAAATAAGTTCACCCATTACGGGTAACACTCGTGTTCGAGGGTTCAACATTACGCTACAGTTAGGCAGAAAGAAGGAGGAAAAGTGTACGTAATTTTAAGCAATTAAAATGAAATAATATAAATTGCAAACAATATAGGCTACGTTATTATAAAATAAGCAATTATTTATAACTAACATCCAAAAGTAAATAGAATTTGTGGCTAAACAGTTAATTACGTACAGCCATGTTTTTTTCCTAATAATTACTTTAAATTTTAAATTCACAGTGACAATGGAAAATGAAATTATTAAACTGTATAGTTCTAAGCCATAGTTGAAGACATGTTTCATAACATTTGCTGTTAAACTTTTCGACTTTGTGAAATGAAAAAAAATGCATCTATTCCCGTATTATAATTTTGACAGTATGTCTTCAAATGTTTTCTTTACGCAACAAGACTAACACTACTTTTTTTATTTTTTATAAACTGAAGGCTTTCAAATAAAAAAAATAATAGGGTAATTAATAGATTGTTTTAGACATATTTTGATTGTTCTCAATTCCAGTTTTTTATGGATTTAGAACCATTGCCCCAACTTACAATACCATGATATAGATTACAGAAAGGATAAACGAATTAACGAATGCTGTTTAATCTACATACAGGTTGGACCGTAAGTAATGTTATTAATTTCAGGGGGTTATTCCTTGAGATATTTCAAACAAAACAATTTAAAACAATTTAACTCGTTTTCGCTTTCTCTTCGAGAGAAAAAAATTGTTTTAGGCCCTATATGAAAAATGTCATAGCATGGTTCGGGAAAGCCATTGATTTAATTCCCAATATGCTCTGTCAATTTTAGAGAGCAATGTATTGTGATAATAAATGGTCGAAATAATTTTACTTCTGTTCTTTAAATATGCAGAAATTTTAAAATTACTTTTTAGAACGTGAAGTTGGATTTTTTTTCAAACCAAATTTCTGCAAATTTAAAGGACAAAACTAAAACTCTTAATCGCTTATTTTCATAATACCCTGCTCTCTTAAATTGACTGAGCATATGTGAAATTAAATCAATAGCTTTCCCAAAAAAAGCCATGAAATGTAATGTTGGATGACGTATATACGTCCGTTGATGTGATATATTATGAATTTAAATACTATTATAGTCACAATCATGCCATGGTACGTAAGAAAAATTTCACAACCTCGAGCAGGAATCGAACCTGCGACTTCCTGTACTCCGGTCAGGCGCTCTTCCACTGAGCTATCGAGTTCGTCTCACGCCAAAGCCTTGGAATTATCCTTTCATACTGGCGACTCTGTTATAGACTACTGTCCATAGCGTCTGATCTAGTCAGCACTGCTTATGGGTGTGAAGAAACTTTACAAATGTAATCAGAGTCGCCAGTCGGAGTACAGGAAGTCGCAGGTTCGATTCCCGCTCGAGGTTGTGAAATTTTTCTTTCATACCATGGCATGATTGTGACTATAATAGTATTTAAATTCAAGCCATGAAATGTTTCATATAAAACAATTTTTGTATGAAAAGGAAGTAAAAACGAGCAAAATTAAACTCTGTTGTTCAAAATATCTCAAAGGATAACCTCCTAAAATTAATGATATTACTTACGGTTTATCCTGTACAATTTTGCGTACTTTATTACATGATACTCCAATGTTTGTTCCATCTAAGTTGTTGGTCAATTAGTATTCTTAGATATTTGACTCTATAAAAAATTAGGTTAAACATAGTCAATCACAATTTAGAGAAAAAGCACATTTAAATTTGCGAACCTTAATACATATTGTGATAATACACTATGTATATGGCATTGTATAATGTTAAGGAAAGGGTACAACCTTTGTTTTATCAATATTTAAGACAAGACTCCACTGAAAATCATGAAAACTTAAAAAAAAAGGCTATTTCACATCTTTCGAATGTATATTTTCATACGCCAAATGTATTTAGTTCAATTCTGATCACAAATACATATGTTTAAAAATGTTTTTATATTAAGGCTATAAGGGAGGATGGCTCTTACATAAAACAGCAAAAGAAGTTTTAGGGACAAAGAAAGTAGGAGGGAGGAAAAAAGGCTTAAAAAAATGGGATCCCGAAATTCAGAAATTAGTGAGTGATAAAAAAGAGGCTTATCTGAAATATCTTAATAACAAGAATGATCAGAATAAAATAGAATATAACAGAGCAAGAGCATTAGTAAAAAGATATACTAGGAAACTAAATAGAGAACATTGGGAAAACTACATAGCAGAAATGGAACACAATTTACATGGAAGACAGGATAAAGTATATAAATTTATAAGAAGCCTTAATTCCCAAGAAAAAGATAAAACAAATCTGATAATTATACAAGATATGGAATTAGAAAATTATTATAAGAATTTATGGACTGATAAAGAAAATGAAGAAACTATAGGAAAAAACAAACAGTACATAGAAGTAGATGACTTAGAAATGCAAGAGATGTTAGAAGCACTAAAGAAAAGTAGGAATAATAAAGCATGTGGAATAGACAATATAAATATAGAATTATTAAAATATGCCCCGAGAAATTTTCAAGAAAGGCTATTAAATTTTTATAACAAATGTTGGAAACAAAAGACTACGCCAGAAGAATGGAAAATAGGGAAGATAATATCGATATTTAAAAAAGGAGATAAAACAAACCCAGAAAATTATAGGGGAATAAGCTTACTATGTACAACATATAAAGTATACGCAAAAATAATAAGCCAAAGACTATCAAATATAGTCGACATAATAATATCAGAAGAGCAGACAGGTTTTAGGAAAGGGAGAAGCTGCATAGATAACGTTTTTACCTTAAAGCAAATAATTGAGAAAAGAAGGGAATTCAACTTAGAAACTCATATCCTTTTCATAGATTATAAGAAGGCTTTTGACAAAGTGTCTAGACCAAAATTGTGGAATATATTAAATGAAAAGGGAATCCCATTACATTTGATAGAAGTAATTAAAGATATGTACGGAAAAACAAAAATAAAAATAAACCAAAGAGAACCTATAAGAATAACAGGAGGAGTTAGACAAGGTTGTCCATTATCAACCACTCTTTTTAATATATATCTAGACGACATGATAAGATCATGGAAACAAATAACAACAGGAGGAATTAATTTAGGAAATATGATAATAAAAACGTTAGCCTTTGCAGATGATCAGATTTTAATTGCAAAAACAGAGGACGAAATGCAGAGAATGGTATATAAATTAAACGAAATATCAAAAAAATACAACATGGAAATATCATCAGGAAAAACAAAGGCAATGGCTTTCAAGGGCTCTTATCCAGTTCGGACAAAGATAATTTTAGAAAATAAAGCAATAGAACAAGTCTCAAAATTCAATTTCCTAGGTTGCGAAATATCATACACAACAGAAACAGATATAAATAACAAGTTAAACAAGTTTAACTATATAACAGGGACACTAAAAAGAACCTTGAAAAATAAAGCCAGAAAAGACTCTCTAATGAAATTATATAAGGCGATGGCAGTTCCTACAATTACTTATGGATCCGAAACATGGACAATGACGGCACAACATATAGCTAGAATACAAGCTGCTGAAATGAAATTCCTCAGGCCAATAGCAGGATATCAAAGAACAGACAAAAAACACAATACAGAAATAAGACATCAATTAAAAGTAGAGGAACTAAATACAACAATAGTGAAATATAGAACAAATTGGGAAAACCACCTAACTAGGATGACGAACAATAGAATACCAAAAGCAGCATACAATTACTCACCACGAGGAAAAAGGAACTTAGGAAGACCTAAGAAAAGATGGAGGCAGCAACAATTTGGAGCCGGAACAGGCTAATGAAAGGCCTAAACCGTGAAGAAGAAGAAGAAGAAGAAGGGAGGATGGCATTTTAAGATCAGTAAAATTTATTTTTTTTCCATCAAAGAATTCTTATTTACAAATTTTTTATTAAAAGTCTAGTAACTTTTTTCTAAAGTTGGCTCCCTGAAGTTAGTAGATGAATGTAGCGGAAGAGAATTTTAATAGTAATGTGTCACATAAATATTCATTATACTTTCAAGTCCATTTTTCCCTGAGTTTATTTTTCTTCATTCAAAATCAACTTTTTTAAGCCAAATATTAATCAATCTGGACGGAATTTTCACTGCAATGTATTTATGAGGTAGCTGCACTTTTCTATGCATTTACACTGGTCAAAAAAAGTTAAGCATATTTCCAGTTTACCCAATAATACCTGATATTTATGTTTCTTTTGGTTTTATGTGGCACGTGTTATGTTTACCAATTCAAACTCTTTCATTTGTTTTATTCTGCATCACTAGGTAACGTCCAAATCACGGCTAGTAAAGAAAAGCCTGTAATTGGAGCAAAGTTCAGTCAGTGTCATTTTGCTTCATAGTGCTTCATAGTGCAGTAAACAAAGTCTGTAATTCGAGCAAAGTTCAATCAGTGTCGTTTTGCTTCATAGTGCTTCATAGTGCAGTATAATGGCTCGGAACACCCTTACAATGGCAGACCGCATCAAAATCATCACTTTGATGGAACAAAACATGAGACAAGTTGATGTTGCTAACATCCTTCATGTGAATCAGAGTATTGTCTCCAGACTGTGGAGAAAGTTCCAGGAAACCCAGTCAATAGCAGATCGACCTCGCGAAGGCCGTCCACGCAAAACAACACCAGGTGAGGACTGGTATGTAAGGTTATCTGCACGTAGGAACCCTATAGCCTCAGCTACAACTCTGCGCCATGACCTGCGCGAAGCCACTGTGTTGTTGTAAGTAGCCAAACTGTGCGCAATAGACTTCATGACATAGGGTTGTATGCTCGAAGACCACTCAAGACTTGAAGCAGGAATTAGGAGAGGGAGAGACCGATTTATCAGCGAAGTGATATCTCCATATTTTTATTACATGTATTCGCGGGGATGTTCTGGCGACTTCGTTAGAATTAGCTTCCTCACACAGGTGTTTCGTCACTTGTCAGCATCGGACAGATTTAGGGCCACCTTGAGCGGGGTTTTCGTATAGAGACTCGATGAAGCATAAAATTCTAAAGCCGGAGTCGGACTAGACCCGTGGGAAAGATACTGCCAAGCTTGGGTTTTCCAAAGAACGGGTATTCTTGTGAGATTTACAAACTAATTAGATGTTATGGGAAATCCAAAGTTTAAATTTAGAGATGACATATTTCGCGCCCAATAAGAAGAGATCTTGGTCCAGCTTATGAGGTCACTTTGGACCAATAGGGAATAGATTTTAGGCCAGTTAGTGACGTAGTTTTTAACCAATAGGATAGTTAGTTTTAGCGTAGGATAGGTTTTTATAAATAAGGGTGACGGGGAGCGGAGATCATCAAGACGACTACTATTCCGCTTCGGAGCGGAGATCATCAAAACAACTTTACTTCGTGTCGGCGGCCCTACATACAGGGCAGAATAACTACTTCGTTTGGTGTCGACCGGACTACTATTTCGCTTCGTGTCGTAGTGTACGGGACAGAGTATTGAATTTATAGTATCGGATAGAGCTTATTCAGAGCTGCAACTGAGTCGATACAGGATTGCGACCAACGATTGAATTATAAGTCAGCCGGAAATACATACTCTAGGGTTTACCAAGTGGATACGACAATAAACTTATAGTTTTGAAGTTTACGCTGCCTTTTATTTAAGTAGCCGGCTTGGTATTATTCCCGACATCAACCTACACCACAACCGTACCTCGGCTACCCTGAGTGAATCTCACGCAACATCGAGACGCACCCACCCTCAAATGGCGCCCAACGTGTGGTCCCAATAACTACTCACCCTCAATCGGCGTCCAACGTGGGAACACAATAACGACACCACCCACAAATGGCGCTTCCCAACGTGGGGCTCGAAGGAAGACAACTGTTCCAGTGACCGGCCCCGGGTGCGAACACAGCACCAAACAACGCGGAGAACCGGACGGAGCAGTTCAGCCCTGCATAGCCGAGGAACGACGCTGGAAGGCGGGAATAGAACCAAGTCATCGCGACATCACGGAGACCACCAGAGAAGGCAACACGGAGACCACCAGAGAAGGCAACTCGGAGAGGCGGTGGCAAGTATGCGGGAAGATGAATATATGTGTATATATGTATATGATATTTTGGGGGAATAATTATAAAGTGTATATGTTTCAATTTCTGGTGTGATATTTTGGGTATATATATATATATATATATATATATATATGTATTTTTTTTTGTGTGTGATATTTTGGGGGATAGAGTGAAACAAGTGTATTGCGTAATTTGTTGGAAGTGAGCAGAGTGCAAATACAGGCCTAGTTAGACTATTATTGGGAAAGCTCACGTCGGATAGATGACAGAATAGCATATAGATGATACTACGTAGCCATAGGAGTAAGGTAGTTAGGAAAATACGAGAAAGACGAGGAAATAGAAACAAGGGAACCATGGAGCAAAGGAAGGACGAGGAAATTATGGAAATTAGGGAGGAGGTCGAGAATAACGCAGGACAGGAAATAGAGGGAGAGCGAACGGTGGAAAAGCAACAGAGTAGAGACAGTGGCAGAGGGGAAATGACGCTAGAACAGTTATGGGAGCAGATGAGACAATTCATGGAAAATAAATTAGACAATAATTCAAGAGAAAGTAGAGAACAAATAAAACAAATGGAAACTAAATTAGACAACAACTCAAGAGAAAGTAGAGAACAAATAAAACAAATGGAAACTAAATTAGAGAATAACTCAAGGGAAAGTAGAGAGCAGATTCTGAGGGAAAGTAGAGAGCAGATAAAACAAATGGAAAATAGATTGGGGGAAAGTTCGAGAGAGATTAGAGATCATATTGCAAAATTAGCGGAAAGAGGAAACAAGATGGAGGACAAAATAGAGAAGCTAGAGGGGAAATTAGCCGAGAATGGGATCGGAATGGAGAACCAATTGAAGATAGCTATGGATAGGATGTCAGAAAGTATGAAGGATTTAGAAGTTAGAGTTAGAGATAGCGCTACTAGAGAGAATAGCGACCTAAAATCAGCTGTTGAGGAAACGATAGTGGAAAAGGTTCGGGAAATTCAGAATTCGGTGGAAGAGAAAATAGGTGAGATGGATCAGGAAGTGGACGGTCTCAAGCGAGCCATTAAGAATAAAGAAAGGGCGGATAACGAATGTTTGGAAGAATTAAGAAGTAAACTAAACTCAATAAACGACGTACTAAATGGGGGTAGTCCCGCAAATTTAAGCGGACATAGCAGCTCGGACCGTGCAGTTTCTAGACAAGAGGGCACAAGTGAGAGCCCGGCATCAGGTAGCAACATAAATGTAAGACATGTTAACAATAGTGTTGGTGAGGAGTGTCAGACCTCACGGGATGATGTGCGTAGTGAGTTGATAAGTGTAAACGACAAGGCATATTTAGGCCGTCCCCAGTACCCCACTCACATTTTGAATGAGATTGGTTACCCTATTTTTGATGAGGTTGAATTTTCAAACCCACATAACTACATAAGTGAGCTAGAAACGTACTTTAGAGTAAGAGGGGTGCCGGATGACTTAAAAATGACTGTCGTACGAAAAAGCCTAAAGAGCCGACCACTCAACTGGGCGCTAGTGGCCCTAGGGGATAATGTCACTTATGAGGAATTCAGAGAAAAATTTTCGGAGAGATACTGGGGACAAAGACAACAACAAAGAATTAGGAAGGAAATTAATCAGAGCAGGTTTGACGCGGGAAGAGGCGTCTCTATGATAGATTATTTTCTTGAAATTGTTAAGAAAGGGAAAAGCCTCAATCCGCCAATACCGGATTCAGAGCTGATCCAAACTGTGATTTCGCAGTATCCCGAGAACATAAGATATAATCTGATCGTAGCAGGGCCCCGAGACTTCGGGGAAACAATAGATTTATTGACTGCGCTGGATGGTTCGGACGCCACGCACTATGAATGTAGTGGACAGGCAGATTATGAACATGGCAAAGGAAAGGGTTCAAGCCCCACCGACCAGAAAGCGGGGAAGGGGGCAAGTACGGCCTTTTCATCCCCAAGGACAGGAGCCCAAAATCAGAGTAACTGGGGTGGTGACAGTAGCCCCAACAATGCATATAGTCGATACCATAATGGTCAGAACGGAGGGAATGGTCCCAACAGGGAGAGAAGGATTGACCCGCCCTTTGGGGGTCCTTACAATAATAGTAGGAATAACCAGAGTAGTCATAACAGGATGAGGAACGATCGAGGAGGTGTTGGTCCCGTGCGTAGGGTTAACCACATACGATGGTACACGGGAAGACAAGAAAATGGAAATAATAGGCTTAGAACCCAACCACACTGGCTTAGGAACAGAAATTACAGACAGGGATTCTGGCAGCCTAATTTTAGCAGGGGACCGCAAAATCGAGGTGATTGGAGGAGACAGGAGCAGGAGAGAGATAGGCGAGACGTCCTACAAGAAATGGCCTCACAAGGGTGCAATAGGCCACCTACACAGTGTAACGTGGGACAAAGCAGGAATAGAGACATGAACGGACGTCAGCAAAGTCCGGTCAGAATGAATATGGGCCGGGAGCCTATAAATTGTAGAAATAGAGACGAGATAGCAGTGGAACCGACTGCATCGCACTCGGGAAACTGCTAGACAGAAGTCTCAAGGGTTCGGAGATTTCTGTAGCTAAGTGCAGTAAGCCACTGTCAAAAGAATCCACCAACGCGGTAAGCGTAAAGAGACAGAGCGATATTACTAACCCAGAGTTAGAAAATAATGGGACTTATGTATTGCCTTATATAGATGCTAAAATATTTGGGATAAAGTGTTGTGTGTTGTTGGACTCGGGCTCCACAAATAATGTATGCAGCTTGGAATTTTTTCAAAAGGTTAGGGATTCAGGAATAAAACTGCAAACGTTACCCATATGTTCACTGTACTGTGCAGGCGCCCTAAGCAAGAAGAAGGAAAAGGTAAAATATCAAGTGTGGTTCGAGTTAGAGTGCGGAGAAGTGAAATTAAATGCTATTTTTCTTGTGATACAAAGGTTGACTACCGACATCATTATTGGAGTAGAAAGCTTCTATGAATGGCACGCGCTATTAGATTTCAGGGAAAACAGACTAGGGGTTACGGCAGGTAACGGCAGTGTAGGCCATGTCCCATTCAGTAGCAATAACGCTCGAGCTGAGTTAGATGAGAGAACCGCGGGAGAGATAGAATTACAGGAAGAGTTATTTTTTGTAGAGCACCTCAAAATTTGTAAGAATGTAATTATAGAGGTTAATCCGTGGGAAGGTAACGAGGTAACTAGGGGAGTGTGTCAAGTAGGCTGCGGAGAATGCGAGTTATGTATCGGCGAATTAGTCCAGGCGAGACAAATAGGACGTAATCTCATTAGCGGTAGGGCCAGATATTGTAATGAGAGTTCGCCGGGCGATCTTAGACAGGTAGACGCGTATAACAATAGGAAGACAGGTACTTTCGAAATAGTGAGAGATAAAGTTAACCAGGCACACGGCCTGAGTGAGTGTGAAAGAAAACGCTTAATGGATGTTGTAGGTAGCCATTTAAATGTCTTTTCAGACGCGCCGGGTCTGTGTAGAGTGTATACACACAAAATTAAGGTGGTAGGAATGGAGGAATTTCGGCATAAATGTAGACCCATCCCCCTATCTTTACGGGATCAGGCAGACGAAGTCATAAATGATATGTTAAAAGACGGAGTTATAGAAGTATCGGACTCGCCTTACGTAAATGCATTGTGCTGGGTTAGGAAGCCCAATGGAAGCTTAAGAGTAACGATCGATGCCCGACACGTTAACTCGTTTTCAGTTAAAGATAATTTCAGGACGGAGTCAGTGGACACTTTGTTAGGCCGTATCAGTGACTGTTCTATATTCACTAGTTTAGACTTGACCAGTTCGTATTGGCAGATTCCGCTTGACGAGGACTCGAGAAAATTCACAGCGTTCCTACATAACGGGAAAGTTTATCAGTATACCCGATGCCCATTCGGCATCGCGAGTTCTGGATCTGCGCTACTAAGGGCACTTGACATAATTTTTGGTGATTCAACGAAAGGTTTTCTGGCACAGTACATTGACGATTTTCTTATATATGGCAATAATGTGGATAGGCATATTAGGGATATTGATTTTGTACTTACTAAATTGAGAGAGGCTGGTATGACAGTCAAGCTGGGGAAAACAGCATTTTTTAAAGTTGAGACAGTTTTCCTGGGTTACGTAATTTCGTCTGACGGAATTAGACCGGACCAAGAGATAGTTCAGAGCATTGCGAGGATCCCGCCGCCGCGGAACCGGAAACAGGTTCGTAGATATCTAGGTATCCTACAATACCAGAATCGGTTTCTCGTCAATTATGCTAAGCATGTAGCCCCACTCAGAGCATTATTGAAGAAGGATACACCCTTCAGGTGGGGGTCGGCAGAGCAGGAAGCATTCGATCGAACGAAACTGCTTTTTGCCGACTCAATTCTGTTGGAAAGGCCTAACGACAGCCTACCTTTTCAGATTTATACGGATGCGTCTTCATATGGATATGGAGCAATTCTATGTCAGACAGATGAAGATAATAAGCGACATGTGATTGCCACAGCTTCTAGGGGACTGTCGCGTACCGAAAGCAACGCATCAATCACGGAACTAGAGATTTCTGCTGTGTACTACGCACTACAGAAGTTCCGTCAGTATATCTTTAATAGGCAGATCATCATATTTACTGACCATGTAAGCCTAGCGTTTCTGAGTAGATGCAAATTGACGAACTCTAGAATATCTAGATATGTGCACGAAATTTTGGCTCATGATGTGACGATTAGACATATTCCGGGGGCAGACAATATCTTTGGTGATTGTCTCTCTCGTTTGAATTCCAAATCGGGGTTACCGGAAACTATCACCGCCCCCGCGTACGAAATTGCCGTGATGAAAATTGATTCCACGAGGAATGGAGCTCTGACGGGAAAATTTCGGAAAATTGCAGATTTGCAGCAGGAGGATTCCACGATAAGGGCCTTAATGGACAAAGCTAGAGAAATCTCACAGGTGAAAGACGAAGTGTATGGATTGCGCTCTGGTATCTTGTATAAATTGCATGGTAGGGATATCCAGAAGTGGAAGATATACATACCTGCGAGTATGGAGAATGAACTTATAAATAACTTTCACCTATCTATGTGTCACTCTGGGAGTGATAGGATCATTTTAACTATGTCAGAATCATTTTATATTAAGCAACTGTCAAAGAAGGTTAGAAGGGTAATATCTCGTTGCGAGGTCTGCCAGAGGGCAAAACCTCTAAATGTAAGGTATGACAATGTACCACAGGTCATTATCAGGGGTAAAAAGAATGAACTTGTAGCAGTGGACGAACACGGTCCAATGCCCACATCGTCCTTCGGACACAGGTACATATTTGTTACGTACGATGTCTTCACAAAATTTGTAAAGATTTACCCTTTAAGAAATATCTCTAGTAAATTGTGTGCTGACAAGCTGGTTAGAGATTACATACCGACTTACGGTCCGGTAACAGCGGTGCTCAGTGACAATGTGTCGGTACATAAATCGAAAGTGTTTTGCAAAAGGCTGGAAGATGCGGGCGTGAAGCTATACAATTGCTCCGCATACTTTCCCAGCGGTAATCCCTGCGAAAGAGCGCTTAGGGATATATCATTGTACCTCCGTATTCTGTGTCACCGAAACCATAAGGACTGGTTTAGGCAATGTGAGGTGATTGAGAGAGTCATGAACCACTCTATCAATCCAACGACCGGAATAGCTCCGATCAAACTTATGTTAGGGATCGATCCCGATCCTATGATAAAGAGTTTGCCGCAGGCAATACAGGAGGGTGAGCCTCCAAGTGCGGAACTACTGTGTAAACTAGCTTTCGACCGAATCAGGAAAAAGGCTGAGTATAGACTCGGTAAAGTTAAAAGATATCGCCACAAATGGGAGCCCTCACCCGGCGATTTGGTATTGCTAAGGGACGTGAAGTTATCTTCCGCCCTTAGAGGACGTTACTCACGCATGGAGCTACTGTACAAGGGGCCCTACGAAATTAAAAGTAAATACGGAGACCATACTTTCGAATTGGTAGAAAGGGGAAAAAGTAAACCTGTTGGAAGGTACCACAAGCAACTCTTGCGGCCTTTCAAACAGGAGAGGCAAGGAGGCCGGAATGAGAAAGAGTAAGCATAGTTAGTATCACGCGTACAGCTAGGTGAACATGTACAGGGCGGCTGGTACAACCAAGCACGCAGAGTGTGTAACTGATCAACGAATAAACAATTGTTAATATGTGAATGAATGGGACTGTACATATGTAAATGTGGATATAAATTGTACATTGTTGTGCTTATTGTGTGAGAGTTGTGTACATAGAAAGGCTTGTGAAGATATATGTAATATTTATTGTAATTGCTTGTAGTGATATTATAATCAGATTGTATTGTAAATAATGTGTTACCGGCTGATCGCGTATGGGAACTATGAGGCTAGTTATAGGCAGAAAGCGGGGACATCTCATAACATTGGAAACTCTTTCGGGAATTTCCAATGGTTATGTAGATGGGCATTTGAAGCAGGAATTAGGAGAGGGAGAGACCGATTTATCAGCGAAGTGATATCTCCATATTTTTATTACATGTATTCGCGGGGATGTTCTGGCGACTTCGTTAGAATTAGCTTCCTCACACAGGTGTTTCGTCACTTGTCAGCATCGGACAGATTTAGGGCCACCTTGAGCGGGGTTTTCGTATAGAGACTCGATGAAGCATAAAATTCTAAAGCCGGAGTCGGACTAGACCCGTGGGAAAGATACTGCCAAGCTTGGGTTTTCCAAAGAACGGGTATTCTTGTGAGATTTACAAACTAATTAGATGTTATGGGAAATCCAAAGTTTAAATTTAGAGATGACATATTTCGCGCCCAATAAGAAGAGATCTTGGTCCAGCTTATGAGGTCACTTTAGACCAATAGGGAATAGATTTTAGGCCAGTTAGTGACGTAGTTTTTAACCAATAGGATAGTTAGTTTTAGCGTAGGATAGGTTTTTATAAATAGGGGTGACGGGGAGCGGAGATCATCAAGACGACTACTATTCCGCTTCGGAGCGGAGATCATCAAAACAACTTTACTTCGTGTCGGCGGCCCTACATACAGGGCAGAATAACTACTTCGTTTGGTGTCGACCGGACTACTATTTCGCTTCGTGTCGTAGTGTACGGGACAGAGTATTGAATTTATAGTATCGGATAGAGCTTATTCAGAGCTGCAACTGAGTCGATACAGGATTGCGACCAACGATTGAATTATAAGTCAGCCGGAAATACATACTCTAGGGTTTACCAAGTGGATACGACAATAAACTTATAGTTTTGAAGTTTACGCTGCCTTTTATTTAAGTAGCCGGCTTGGTATTATTCCCGACATCAACCTACACCACAACCGTACCTCGGCTACCCTGAGTGAATCTCACGCAACATCGAGACGCACCCACCCTCAAATGGCGCCCAACGTGTGGTCCCAATAACTACTCACCCTCAATCGGCGTCCAACGTGGGAACACAACAACGATTCCACCCTCAGACTCCAGCACTCCGTCCACATCACAGGGGTGCTCGTGCAAGATGGGCTAGAGCACATGAGAATTGGACACGAGGCCAATGGACCAGAACTTTATTCTCAGACGAAGTGAGAATGGGCCTACACCCTGACAACAACTCTATTCGCGTATGGAGACGAACAGGGGAACGAAATCATCCCTCAATGACCGTGGAACGTGGTGGTTCAATCTTGTTTTGGGCAGGTGTCATGTTTGGCCGCCGCACACCACTGGTTTCAATAGAGGGAAACATGACTGCTGCCGTGTATGAGAACAACATCCTCCAACCCATAGTAAGTGGTTTTGCAGAGACTGAAGGAGAAGGGTTCACTCTACAGGACGATAATGCTCGGCCTCATCGTGCTCATAGTGTGCAGCAGTATCTGGTAGAACATGGGATCCGAAGAATGGATTGGCCAGCATGCTCACCGGATATGAACTGCATAGAGCATGCATGGAGCTTTCTCAGGAGAGCCATTTCCAATCGTCCACATCACCCATTAACGATTCAAGAACTCAGGAATGCTGCCTTGGAAGAATGGGACAATTTGCCTCAGGAGAGCTTAGATGCATTGGTACTGAGTATGCCCCGTCGCATACAAGAGTGCCTCAGGGTTCGTGGAGGAACAACACGTTATTAAACAGGGTACTGAAAGCACCATCTCCTTTTCTTTGATGATGTACGAATTTCAACTTCCCTTATATTTTCCGTTGTTTCCAAACAATGCAACTTTTTCATTTCATATTGAGTCCATTGTTAACAAATAGTGTATTTCTACTTTTAAGTTTATTCTGTGGAACCAAGAAACCCAATTATAATTTATCTATTTTATTTTAATTAATAAAAACAGTTATATGCCTAATTATGCTTAACTTTTTTTGACCAGTGTATTTTGTAAGAAACGCTGCTAGTCTATTTTATTAATTTTTTTCGTGAATTTTAGAAAAAATAACATATTCAAAGTTTCAAAAAAATTGTTAAAGCGAATAAATGAGATATTTCATAAAATTAATGCATAGTAATGTTCCTCTATGTCCTCTGAATGTAGCCAGAAAAAGGAAGCTTAAAAATTGAGATCTACTAAAAATATTTAAAAAAAATATTAAAACAAAATAAAAAATAAAAAGCCAAAAATTTTAGGAACTTCAAAATTTGGATTTTGTAGTCCTTTACGTAGTAAACATGGTCTCAAAATTTGTTTGAAAAAATAATTAGGAAAAAAAGTTATTACTTTTAGTGGAGCAACCCCTTAAAGAGAGTAAGATTTAATTAAGTCATCTTCTTATTAGATTCTTAACATTTTTTGCTTTAAGATAAGTATCATGTGTAAAAGAATACATATTGACGATATTTTGTCATAAATCAAACTACAGTAAGTTGTTGACATATATTTAAAATGAAAGGATAGTTTGACTACATGAATCACAAGCATGTACTTACATCCCTCTAATGCAGGTCTGTAATATTATATCTTCCAAATTATTCTCATATTTGAGTTTATGAAACGGAAGAAATACAATAAAATCAGTACAATCTACGTCAATTTTTCCCCCGGTTGTTTTTGTATGCGAGATCTCTACGTTTCTACTGTACGTTCTGATCTAATACTTTTTGGTTTTCTAGCACCAGCATTATTACATCAACTTGTACTGTACCTTCATGGAATGGAACGTTTCGGTCGTAAATAAAAATCGAAAATATGTTTTCTAACAAACAATTAAAAAACGTGAACCGGATCCAGTAAACAGCAGATAACCCACGTACGGTTTTTTCGAGTGTCGCATTAACAAACTAATCTGTCGAACGCAGCAGGTAAAAAAGCAAAGAGCTTTACTGGAAACTGGCACCCACCAATGTAGATAACTGTAAGCCGATTTCATTTGTTCCTTAAAAAATATTCATTTTTATAACACAGTTCACAAAATTATGTTTAAATATTTAGGTAATAATTCATTACGTATGAACAAAAAAGATACTGCATTCAAAACCTAAAGTGTGAATCAGCAATAAGAACGAATATATTTTTTTTCCGTTCAAAGCTCATATACCTCAGCACATATCATGAAGCTTTAAGTAGGAAAGTCGGGGAAATAAAACTGTCCGAAATGCAGAAGCAATTAAAAAGAACAGTTAACATTAGTGGTTCTGTAGGATACACGTGATCCAGAGAAAGAGAAAGAGAGAGAGAGAGAGAGATAACTCGTCTGGCCTTAATTAAGGATGACCATGAGGATCCGGAAATTAATAGCAAACAAATATAATCAATTAAATATGAATATTTTTATAAAAATGTAACAATTAAGCACCACTGATTATCAATTATAAAATAAAATCTTAGAAGAGACTATAAAATTATACTTATAAATAAAAGATTTTATTTAAGATTAGCATATCCTTAATTAAGGCCTTCTGAGTGGTATAAATGAAATTGTATAATCTGCAGGGAATCTTTAAGAATTTGCGAGATAATTTTTTTGAATTTCAAAAGATGATATTGATAATTGTTTTAAAAAATTATATGTAAATTTTGGTAAAGAACTCCAAGCACCAAAAAATAAACTTCTCACTAACCAATTGAAGAGAGGGATGTTATACTTAGAACTAAGGTAGAGAATACAAGGTTCATAAATGGCCCTTTTTCCTGATCAACATGATGACCTTGGTTTAGATCTCTCTCCATGCGTATAGTTGGATCTATAACAATATCCAATTAATTTTCCCTATATTCTTTCCAACATGTCTATCGTTACCATAGCAATCACGTTACAGATATGGGCTCGTAAATATTGCAGTTCAGACACTTCAGAGGTACACGGTCCTTAATTCACCTCCACGAAAATAAATCCAGTGGATTGAAATCAGGTGAACATGGCGGCCAAGAAATTGGTCCGTTGCGTCCAGCGAGTTATTCAGAGACTTCCGAACCTGAAGACGAAAATTTTTGAAAGCCCCATCCTGTTCAAAGAATACGCTTGTCGGCTGATCACCTACTTGGGGATCCTCCGCCTCACTGGACAATTACCATCCCGCTATCACCAATTCAATCGAGACTAAATAACTTAGTAATAAAATTGATAGAGTGTCATTAAGTCTCGCGCCGTGGCGTCGCGGTCTAAGGCATCCCGCCTAGGACTCGCGTTGCGGAATGTGCGCTGGTTCGAGTCCTCATGGGGGGAAGAAATGTTCTCATGAAATTTCGGCCAGTGTATGGGACCGGTGCCCACCCAGCATCGTGATGCACTTGGGGAGCTACGATAGGTAGCGAAATCCGGTTGCGAATACCAGCTATAACGGCTGGGGGATCATCGTGCTAACCACACGATACCTCCATTCTGGTTGGATGATCGTCCACCTCTGCTTCGGGATGTGGTCGTGAAGCCAGCAGCCGGCTGGTCGGTCTAGGCCCTTCACGGGCTGTAGCGCCACGGATTATATAGAGTTTCATTAACGTCATTAAATAATAGGCTAAAGACACTGAAGATTTAATTAGGGTTGATTATGTTATGTAAGCCACATTTGGTTATGTTTAGAGTTTAAAAGATTAAGGTACTTGTGCATTCGATAAGTAATGGCAACAATTATGTAAATCAGTGCTCATAGCGGTGACCATTGGAATATTATAGTACGCAATAGAGCAGCGATTGTTTAATAAATGTGTAATATTGAAAGTCTCGAAGTAACGATATTTTGTAAATACAGTGGCTGATTTGTAATAAGTAACATAGCCCTAAAAATGTTCAGTAGGTGCTTCATAAAAACCCAAGTTGTAAGAGAAAACATGCAAGTCATTGCTTAGGGCATTACAAGAAGTTTGTGAGAGAGAAGTCCTATCATACTGAACTATTGGAAGATTGGTGAAAGGGGGGCAGTCACTTTCAATCAGAGTTGACATCCAAAGAGCTATAGATTGATCAGTGAGAGATATATCCAGAAATGCTGCTGCAGATGGAGTCCGCCGTCTTCTAAGAATTTGACATGGCAGGGAACTATATTTGAAGTAAGTAACCTAAATAAATTTAGTGTGAAATGGTAACTATGTTTCCATTACTTTTCGAATGTCTAGTAGATTAGAGCGTAGCAGCCTACTGATTAGCAATGAAGGTTAGGTTAGGTTAGGTTAGGTTAGCTTAGCTTAGGTTAGGTTAGGTTAGGATCAGTAGGATAAAGTTTTTATTGGGGAAAATTTATTAGTTTGAAGCTTAGTGGTTTACCAATTAATATAAAAAAAAATAAGGGACGATCTACTGAGGTCACAGGTTTAGTATTCAGTACTTTTTTTTTTTCCTTTTTCTGAGGAGGATCTGAAGACATCCTATAAGTATCTGATTCAGTGCTTGGTGCCGTCTTAACGATTCAGCTACAGCACCAAGATTTCAAGTAGTATCCCGTATTCTGCAGCCTCCTCAAATAGATGGCATCTGGTCACAAATCACGTACTACGTTCTGCTGCATCCTATATTGACCTGAAGGCCTCAGCACCATAGATACTGTGATTTACCATGTCATTTGTCCGAGGAAGCTACATAGCTCCGATAGCTGCAATGGTCCGCAGTGGATGCCTCTACGCATACCTGGGATCTATGCAGCTCCCCCCGGACATAATATTTTTAGACAAATCACAGCACCACATCTGCTGGATCGCCTGGTCGACCTTTAACTTCTGAAGATGATTTATGACGTTGAAATCAATCTATTAAAGACGGAATTTTTCACCTTCACTTTTTGCACATTTTTAAACAAATCTGTGTACAAATACTCGTAACCTAACCTAATTAATAATTATTTTTATTTTTAACAATGTACTGTAATAAGTAAATAACTAAGTAAGTAACTAAGTAAATAAGTAACTAAATAATTAAATAAGTAAATAAGCAAATAAATATATAAATAAATAAATACATAAATAAATAAATAACCATATGGTGACACAAGGATGTTCCTGGCTACAATGCACAGTAAATTGTATTCCGTCAAATTTCATAACGCCAATCAGTTAGGACATCTCTAAACATAAGGATAGAAATGCCAATAAGAATTTAAAAAATCACTTTTCCTCTTAATTCTGTCATGATCCTCACAAAAGGCAGTACGGAAAATCAATAACAAATGCAGAAAACTTATTTGACACCAGTAGAGTGAACGAATCTTCTCACTTTACGAGACAGTTTGCCAACATTCGGAATGAAGTCAAAATAAGTTTCATTACCAACAATGGAAATGAGATAGAAAAAATAATTTAAGTAGCGATTTTGTGTATCACGCTAGTACATAATGGGTTAATCTAGGCGAAAAGAATCCGAGATCCAACGTTGAAAGCTACCCAGCAATTCTGCTTCAAGTGAATGAGGAGGAATTTCTCTGGACACGATAACAGTTTACTCCACATCAATGGGCGTACAGTATCATACCAAATTGCTGATTAATACTAAAGTCTGACCTAGCTTAGGTTAGGTAGTTTTATATTCGGTTGGACTAATTAGCTACACAAGAATGGTTAATACAGGTTTTAGCTTGGCTACATCTTAGCGATTCAAAGACTAGTATTAAAAGTTAGTTTAATCAGAGTCTACCCTGCAGCCACATATTATAAATACGTAACATGTCTTCTGTTTTATACTCTTGAGCTCCGAAGGGGTTAGAAAACACATCCATTATGAGTTCCACGAGCGAAGTTTCTTCTAACATGAAAGCAAATTTCGTGAACAATACCTGATTTAGGAGTTAATGACAAAACCTCACACACAGTCATGAGAGACTGGTGGTAGACGGAAGATTATACAATACAATAATGCTCTCCTCTTGAACTAGACTAACTTAATACTGGCGCAGGCATGTGCAGAAGGAGGGGATCGTTGTAGCGCTTAAAAGCGGAGCCGGAAGCCATCAAAGGGAATTCTTAGCAAGGAAAATTAGATGACAAAGACAACGAATTTTCGCACAGTGTTAGTTCAACCGTTGATTGACACCTCTGGTTGACTTCTGAATTCTTCAAGCACGGTTAATAGCTATTTAGTATATATGTATGTATGTATTTATTCACACTGCAATGGGTATATACCCGGTGGCAGTGGTAACTAATTACACTCAATAATGACAATAATAAAATTATTAATTAAAAATACAATTAATGATAATACTAATAATTAATACTAATAATAATAATAATAATAACAACAACAGAGAATATACTAAATTAAATGAAACGATCACTTAAAATAACATTTGAAATATTCTAATTTGTATCTTAAAACTAAGATCGAACTAAAACCCACGAGTATATGTTCATATCTGCACAAGCACCTTTCAACATTATACTCATTTCGCTGTCAACTCACTCACTGCACTGGAACTACGACACATTTCACTGATTCTATCCTAATTTCACTAACACTTCAAAAACATTTCACTGTTCAAGTACTATGCACTGCCACTATAAACTATAAAGCTTCACTGACAGGAACACGTTTCACTTACACAGCACACTTCACTAACACGACATACTTCTTCACTGATACAACACACTTCACTGACACAACATAATTCTTCACTGAAACAACATATCATTTACACCCTTTAAGTACTGTGTATAATTACCGTCTATTAGTAAGGTCCTTAAGCCTATTTTTAAATGCATTTTTGGTTGTTGGTAAAGCCTTTAGTAAGTCTGCAGGTAAGTATTTATTTATTTATTTAACCTGATAGAGATAAGGCCATCAGGCCTTCTCTGCCCCTCTACCAGGTGATTACAACTATAATATGAAGAATAAAATTACAATTAATATTAAAGCTACCAACGTTAACTAGAGAAATAATACATTTAGGTTGCAAAATGTTATATAAAACGTAATGAATTATATAAACTATATAAATTGTTAATATTAACATTATTTATGGGAATAATATATTAAACAGTTTGATATTTTCGTCACAAGTCAATAATCAAACACGAAACATTTCCAATCGAATAACCTAGAGTAAATAAATTTATACTACATATTATAACACCTGGGAAGACGGCAACCAGCAATGTGCACATGTACAAGAAGTTGCCGCACAAGCAAGGCTAATTGCATTATTACGATGTAGCCTACCGAAGTACATATGATATTTCCATGCAGAAATTCTGCGTCATGATAATTATGATGAAGGATGGGTGGAACGGAGAAAAATTCTCTCCGGCACCGGGATTTGAACCCGGGTTTTCAGATCCACCTGCTGACGCTCTACCCACTAAGCCACACCGGATTCCCATTCCGATGCAGAGTTGAATCCTCTCAGTTTAAGTTCCACCTCTTAATTTCCCTTCAGTGGCTAACCGTCATGCACTGCATCATAAATGTATGACAGTGGCACAATGTACAACACATGGTGTGCAGAGGTGCACTCATTACGAGTGACTAAGTGGCCGGGATCAGACGGAATAAGCACCGTCATAAATCAGTAAGTGATTATTTTCGCATATCATATTATTACGAAATGTTACGTTTTACTTAACGACGCTCGCAACTGCAGAGTTTATATCAGCGTCGCCGGATGTGCCGGAATTTTGTCCCGCAGGAGTTCTTTTACATGCCAGTAAATCTACTGACATGAGCGTGTCGCATTTAAGCACACTTAAATGCCATCGACCTGGCCCAGGATCGAACCCGCAACCTTGGGCAGAGAAGGCCAGCGCTATACCAATTCGCCAACCAGGTCGACTATTATTACGATGTACCGAAGTAGCCTACATGAGATATTTCCATGCAGAAATTCTACGTCATCATATGATGAAGGATGGGTCCGGCACCGGGATTTGAACCCGGGTTTTCAGCTATACGTGCCGACGCTCTATCCACTAAGTCACGCCGGATTCCCATTCCGATGCCGGATTGAATCCTCTCAGTTTAAGTTCCACCTCTCGGGTTCCCTCTAGTGGCCAACCCTCATGCACTGCGTCATAGATGTAGGCCTATGACAGTGGCACAATGTCCAACACATGATGTGCAGAGGTGCACTCAGTACGAGTGACTAAGTGGCCGAGATTATGAAGGAGGGAACTTAAGAGGTGGAATTTAAACAGAGGATTCAATCCGGCATCGGAATGGGAATCCGGTGTGGCTTAGTGGATAAAGCGTCGGCTCGTCTGAAAACCTGGGTTCAAATCCCGGTGCCGGAGAGAATTTTTCTCCGTTCCACCCATTCTTCATCAAGGCTAATTGCATTTAGACATTCATTCCGCTAGTGAAACTCCATGTATGGTGGGTCCCTATCACCACGGCATGGCGCGTCCTCAGGTTGCGGATAGAGGAGACGGCCTCCAGATATGGAGGGTAGCTGCGAATATATTGAATAAGAAGTCGTGGACAGCCGATAAGGGGTGGTCCTCCAGCTTGGGGGTTGGGCGAAGGGCTAACAACCCATCACCGTAAAAAAACAGCTTGTTATCAATCCCTACAATAAGCCTCGGAATAGGACTCATTCTCTGGCACGACCACAGCAAAGGAATAAGGTTTTGAGATTTGGCACTTGGAACGTAACTAGTCTTTATAGAACAGGAGGGGTAACATTAGTAGCAAAAGTAAAAACAAATATAAATGACACTCGGGAGGAAATTAAACGCAGAATAAATATGGGAAATGCGTGTTATTATTCGGTTGAGAAGCTCTTATCATCCAGTCTGCTGTCCAAAAATCTGAAAGTTAGAATTTACAAAACAGTTATATTACCGGTTCTTCTGTATGGTTGTGAAACTTGGACTCTCACTCTGAGAGAAGAACATAGGTTAAGGGTGTTTGAGAATAAGGTGCTTAGGAAAATATTTGGGGCTAAGAGGGATGAAGTTACAGGAGAATGGAGAAAGTTACACAACACAGAACTGCACGCATTGTATTCTTCACCTGACATAATTAGGAACTTAAAATCCAGACGTTTGACATGGGCAGGGCATGTAGCACGTATGGGCGAATCCAGAAATGCATATAGAGTGTTAGTTGGGAGACCGGAGGAAAAAAGACCTTTAGGGAGGCCGAGACGTAGATGGGAGGATAATATTAAAATGGATTTGAGGGAAGTGGGATATGATGATAGAGACTGGATTAATCTTGCACAGTGTAGGGACCGATGGCGGGCTTATGTGAGGGCGGCAATGAACCTTCGGGTTCCTTAAAAGCCATTTGTAAGTAAGTAAGTAAGTAATATTCCGCTAGTGAAACTAGCTAACGAAGGATTACCATCGAAACGAACTGGACATTAAGATGGCCGCTAAAGAGAGATCAATTTTATATTATTTCAAGTGTTCTGGCGGATGAGGATCACTTACAAACGTAGGAACCACGTACGAGTCACTGAATTGAAAACTGTGAACTGAAGCACTGGTAATCTCAACTGTCCCAGCTGACTTTAGTTGAGGTAAATGGTCCAGGAATGGGGTAAGCACACGTGGAAAATGCAGTCCATTGCTTGACCTTGAGGCGCCAGTTCGAAATGACCTGACTATGGTAAAACTCGCCGTTTGTTTTCGGTTATAATTTAGGTCCCTAAATATTTCAATCTCCTTTGTTTGTTCCCACAAGATATCGATAAAAGAGGAAAAGTTAAAAAAACGTCGTTTATACACATTAATTAATCGTGTTTGAACATGTGGTCATGAAACGTAACACGATGGGAAGCAAAAGCTTAACAGTGGCAAGCCTAAATTCGTAAGTTACGTCCGTGGACCTATATAACACAGTTATTATAAATATCTCATTCAGTAATGTGTTACACTTTCTTCCCACACTGTGTTACATGCATCGCAAACGCAAAATCACCTTCATACTTCGCATAATGAAGTAAGTGCACATACTAGATGGCTGTCAAACTTAGGCCTTCTATATTATCAGTTAGCTGTTTAATTTATACATCTACCTGCAGCCAAAGGCTTTCTTCGAGTGTTTTGTAATTTGGTTCTACTTTATTTCGTTTTACATCAATATTGTATATCCGAAAACGAATAATCAAAATATATTATCCACTCTAGCCGTACCCGTGCGCTCCGCTGCACCTGTTAGAAATAAATATAAAGTAATTACATAATTAAAATAGGACGTTTGATCCAGGGAACATTCGTGTTTGATATAAGGATAAATCGTTTAATATGTTACTTAATTTAAATTGTATTTAAATAATTAAAATGCGGTCATTTTGGTCCAGAGAGCAATTATTTGGTGCAATGACAATTCCTTTAACATGTTTCTCAATTGTTATTGCATGCAACCATAGTTTAATGAAGACTGACATATCATTTAGTTTTAATGTGTATACTTTATATTACTTGCTATATGTTTCAGAAGTTATTGTAATAACATTGTAGAATTATGTCCGTCTAGAGAAACTACACTTTCCAATGGTGAACTAATAATTAAACAATTAATTAGCTTCCGATATTACTTCATACAAACACAGAAACATTCTCTTAGGTTATGTTTAATAGCTTTCGATTGTTGTTGTCCAAAGCACCTTATAGACGAAGTCATTTGTTTTTATTTCAGTACAGCGCCTTAGATGGCGTTGTTATTGTAATTTTAAAACTCATTTATCTCATTAAATATCAGTCCTATCAAACTTTTGTATAGAATAAAACTTATTGGAAATCATTGTTAAAGAAACTTTTGTTATGTAATATTTTTCATGAAATCAATAATACGCGAGATATTTCGATTTATTTAATTCAGGCCCCCTTATAGCCCCCCTTTTAAATAAAGTATTTTGAATGCCATATAGCCTAAAGTCTATGTTACATCTAATTTAATTTATAATCCAATTTTCATATAAATCGGTTCAGCCATTATCGCGTGAAAAGGTAACAAACATCCAGACAGACAGACAGACAGACAAACAAAAATTTCAGAAAAGCGATTTTCGGTTTCAGGGTGGTTAATTATACATGTTAACACCAATTATTTTTGGAAAATCGAAAATTACCAGAAAAATTTTGGCTACAGATTTATTATTAGTATAGATTGTCTGAATAACAAAGAATAAAAATCACTTCTAGTTTATCGGTTACTAGCCGTACCCGTGCGCTGCGCTGCACTTGTTAAAAATAAATATAAAGTAATTACATAATTAAAATAGGACATCTGCCCCAGGGAACATTCGTGTTTGAAAGAAGGATAAATAATTTAATATGTTACTTAATTTAAATTGCATTTAAGTAATTAAAATGCGATCATTTTGGTCCAGAGACCACTCATTTGGTGCAATGATAATTCCTTTAACATGTTTCTTAATTGTTATTACATGCAAATAATTAAAATATGGTCATATGGTTCAGAGAACATCCGTTTTTGATGCAACGAAAATCCGTTTAACATTTTTCTAAATTAGTCTTGAATGCATCTTTAATAAATCACTCCAAACTAATAGTGGATTGTGTACGAAGATAATTTTTCTGTGCGTAAAGATCTGTAATGTTACATCCATCTAGAGGACCTACAAATTTCAAATAGTGAAGGAATTATCCAAATTAGCTTGTGAGATTACTTCATACAAACAGATAAATTTAATATTCTCTGTATATTAATATTGATAAACGTCAAGGCCGCCTTAAATGGACTTGTTTTAATTTCATTATAGCCATCGATGTCGTTCCTGCAATAACTCCTTTGTGACATATCGATTTTCAGATTCTTGCTCTATTAAATAACTTAAATAGTTATACAGCAAATAATACAATTTCCTATATGTAATTATATTTCTTTCTTTCGAAAATGTAAGAATTCACGATCTCCTATGTACCACTGCCATAGAATGAATAAATGTGTTTTTTCTTCCTACTGAAAAATTTTATATTTTGCACATAGGAATTACGGAACAACGACGCTATAATCTGAGGCGGCGCGGCGTTGAAAATGTATTGTATTGTTATTTTAAAACTCTTGTATATACTTAAATATCAGTCCTATCAAAATTTTGCATGGAATAAAACTTATCGGAAATAATGTTTAAAGAAACTTTTGTTATGTAACATTTATCACAAAAATCAGTAATAAGCGAGATATTTCGATTTAATTCAGGCCCCCTTATAACCCCTCTTTTAAATAAAGTATTTTGAATGCTATATAGCCTAAAATCTAAGTTACAACGAACTTAATTTATATTCCAATTTTCATCGTAATCCGTTCAGCCATTATCGCGTGAAAAGGTAACAAACATCCAGACAGACAGACTTAAATATCAGTCCTATCAAAATTTTGCCTGGAATTAAAGCTTATCGGAAATCATTTTTAAAGAAACTTTTGTTATGTAACATTTTTCACAAAAATCAATAATAAGCGAGATATTTCGGTTTATTTAATTCAGGCCCCCTTATAACCCCCCTTTTAAATAAAGTATTTTGAATGCGATATAGCCTGAAACGTAAGTTACAACGAACTTAATTTATGTTCCAATTTTCATCGAAATCCGTTCAGCCATTATCGCGTGAAAAGGTAACAAACATCCAGACAGACAGACAGATATACAAACAAAAATGTCAAAAAAGCGATTTTCGGTTTCAGGATGATTAAGTACACATGTTAACACCAATTATTTTTGGAAAAGCGAAAATTACCAGAAAAATTTCGCTTACAGAATTATTATTAGTATAGATATAGATTGTCTGAATAACAAACAATAAAAATCACTTCTATTTTATCGGTTATTAGGGAAAAGAAAGAAATATTTGTTGTTATATCCTGATGTACGTACAGCAGAAGACTAGGAAGACGCCCTCGTGACAGCCACAGAAAGCAGGAGTCTGTCACAACGAACAGCGCCACATGAAGTACTTACCAATACGACCCTTCTCTGCTCCCATGATAAATGGAAGGCGTGAGTTATGATCCTTGCAGGATTAAATAGAGTGGCGTCGCCGTATATTTACAGTTCATGAATTTGTTTCGTGGCGTGACACTAATAACACTGGTGATAGATGACGCTGGTGATAATGAAGTATGGACAGACAGGGATCATCGCACGCGCATTCACCACAAATGCTGCGATATGCGCAACTTCATGATGAGGACAATCCTTCACATGTGTGGAAGAAAACCTAGCAAGTTATCAAGAGTAAGAGACCCAAATGAATACTTAAAAAAAAAAAAAACTTTTCCCTAAATGTTAACACTGTTGAATTAGATACGTACTTTCTATACTTTCGCCTTGACGACACTAACGAGTGTTTTTTTCCTCCGGCTTCATTGTTTTCTTTATAGCCTACTCAAAACACAAATGTCAATGTTAAGTTCGTTTGTTTATGTTGAAAGCTATGTGGAGAAAAATTATATTCGTATCAATCCTATAATGGCAGCTGAGATACAAAAATACTACCATCAACTAAGAACAGTTTCTGAGGTAGATTCTTTATAAAAGATCTTACCAAACAAACATTCTGATGAGGGCAGATAAAAAAGTAATTTTTTTCTTCTACCATGTTAATAATGACAAAAGAAGTACTTACACAAATTTTGGCTACTCCACCGCAATTACGAGGCTGTCCAGAAAGTGATTTTCCCTGGTGCCGTTTATAGAAAGAAAGCACAATTGCATGGAAAGATTTATTGAAAGAGATACAGCAATTTTTGCGCTATTTTTCAACATATTCCCCACTAGAACTGAGACATTTGTCATACCATGGTATTAATTTTTGTATCCTTGTGACAGCAGAAGTCAGTTCAAAACTAACTCAACAATTGCTATGTCTGTTCCAATAAATTTTTCCAATGAAATTTTGTTTTCTTTGTGTTAACGGCCCCTGGCAAACTTATTTTTCTACTGCCCTCGTAATTGCGGTCGAGTGACCAAAATTTGTATAAGCACTTATTTTGACATTATTAACATGGTGAATGAAAAAAAATTAACTTTTTTATCTGCCCCCATCAAAATAGTTGCATGTTAATTCAGAACTTTTGTTAAAAAATCAATTTTTAATCGTGATCAAAAGTAAAATATTTCTACTAAAAAAACAGTTAATTGAGTTTTTTAAATACATAATTTATCTTAAAATCCTATTGTAAAAGTTTACTGTACTGATATAATCGTTGAAAAATATACGAAAAACAATTATCAGTAAGGAAATAAATTAAGTTATATGTTTATAACGTCGTTGTTCCTGCAATAACTCCTATGTGGAAAATATAAAATTTTTCAGTAGGAAGCAAAAACACATTATTTATTCATCTTATGACAGCCGTACATAGGACACTGTGAATTCTTACATTTTCGAAACAAAGAAATATAATTACATATGGGAGATTTTATTATCTGCTTTATCACTATTTAAGTTACTTAATAGACCAAAAATCTGAAAATTGATAAATATATCACATAGGAGTTTTGCAGGAACAACTACGATAAGCTCTAAAGAGATCAACTGTCTGGCTTCAACAGTTTTTGAGACAAAGTTCCTTATGTAAGACATAATTTAGCACTGTCAGGACAGGCAATTCCTTGTCCCCATAAAAACGTTCAATCGAATAGGTATCATATCCGAGAAACATTAATGTATTAGAGACTTCAGATAATTAATCTGAAGGGAAAAAAAAACCCAATTCAGTCTTAAAATGGCGATTTATTTTTTTATTCTGCTTTATTGTTACAGATAAAACTATTTGAAATGTATCTCTATTCCGAAGTATAAATATGATCATAAGCGTTTTATCCATACTTTTATTTTGTACTTTTGTTTTATATGACTAGCAAGTCTTTTGTTAATCAACTGATAAATATTCTGCGTTACAGATCTCCTACTTCATATGAATTGTATAGCTTAACGAAAACAAGTTTGTAAATTGAACTAATTTGATTGTATATGTTTGTATAGTTTGGCTGATGAATTGTATATGTTCTTAAAATGATTACTATTCTGTGTAGCTCTACTGATGAATTGTATATAGACCTACTGTAAATTGAATGGTAATATGTATAGCTCAACTGATGAATTGTTTATGATTATAAATTGAATTAATCTATTTGATATTAATTGCACAAATTTGTATAGCTTAATGAAAGTATGCTACTTTGTATTGTATATATTTGTATAGTTTTGGCCGATGAATTGTATATGCTTTAAATTGAATAGTAATCTATATAGCTCTACTGATAAATTGTTTGTGTTTGTAATTTGAAGTAGTTTGCATGATATGCATTATCAATTTCTGTATATCACAACTGGTTGAATTGTTTATGCCTTAAATTTAATTAACTTGTTTCGTATTATACATATAGCTCAACTTATGAATGATCGTTTGCGTTTGTAAATTTAATAATCTGATTGGCTATGTATTGTATACTTTTAGTAGAGCCATCGATGTAGCTCAGTCGGCAGACTCGCTGGGCTGCTGATCCGGAGCTGCGTTCGGGCTTGTGTTGGATCCCCCTTTGGTCTTTGGTTTCTTCTGGGGTTTTCCCCAGCCGTGGGACTGAAGCCGGATGGTCTATGGCGAGTCTATGGCGAGTCCTTGGCATCAACCCCTTTGATTTGATTACCTGGTTGGGTTTTTCCGAGGTTTCCCCCACCAAAAGGCAAATGCCGGGTAATATTTTGGCGAATATTCGGACCTCATCTCATCTCACTACATCTCGCCAAAATGTAAAAAATAATAATAATAATAATAATAATAATAATAATAATAATAAAATAAAATAAAATAAAATAAAAATGTAAAAAATTGCACAAAATTGTAAAAAATTGTAGAAAATTGCTAAATTGTAAAACTATAAAAATTTGTAAAAATTGTAATTGTAATATTGTAAAATGTAGACTTGTTCCACATCTTAAAGCTTCATTGCTCATGTAAGATCTATGGAATAAAATAAATGAATGAATGAGAAACACGAGCAGAAATTAATGAATAAACTAGCACTGTTTGGATTGCGGTTGGCTGGGGGCTGCTGATACAAAACATGTCGCTCTGAAAATAATTTCAACTCTCGTTGGCATTTAATTATATAACGGCATAATTTAATCTGAAAGTAATTTAGGTCGCTAATTAGCAACAGATTGGTTGGCACATATTATCAGACGATAATGAGTAGAATAGTGAAACAGATATGCAGCCATGCACACCGCAACAATTAGATGTAGATGCTCTAATGTTTTTGAAAGCAATTATAGCTATTACATCAGCAACTCATTTGTAATAGGCCTACATACACGTATATTCTATCAAGCTGCAAGTTTTGTTATCGCCATTTGTGTCTCTCTTTAATTAAACAATGTCTCAAATTAGAGATGAGCTTGAACGATATTTTCAAGTATCTGTGACAACTGTGACTGTGACAATTAAATATCTGTGACTTTTATCTGTGATTTTGTCACACCGATATTTTATATCGATACGTAGCATGAATTACACCGATATTTTGTCACACCGATAAAAACTAGCAGGAAATATTGAAGAGCAATGAAATGTGAATGCGATTTCTCTATACGCGCCACACATCAGTGATTTATATGGGAAAATCCAACAAATAAATTATGTACATGTACCATTAATAAATAAATAAATGTCAAAAGTTAACCTCTTGTACCAAGAGGTTATATTATAAATATTGAATCAATTGATCATTTTTAAATGTAGTTGGATATGGAGAAATTGAGGTTATGTAATTATCCTAATCGTTTTAAAAATTGATCATTTTTATTGTATATAATATAATGGATAATTATTTTAAGTCGTGCATTAACATTATAATATTCAGTCATAGAATAAAAATTAGCGAAACATAAGTATTCGGAAAAACATTGGAAAATAATTACGAAACAAAACAGTTGTTCAGATGGGATTTTACGAGAGATAAAGCGGTACTGGTAATCAATGGTATTATTTAAATCGTGTAATCACTACATCATTTATAATAAGACGGTAAAACTAGCGCTGAAGTATTTTTTGCGATTTCGGACGTTAAAATCGTTGCATTTCTAAGGAATTTTTGTGGAGATGCAGTTGTTCGGATTAAACTAGCGCTGAAGTAGTTTCGGTGATATCGGAAGTAATCACATCATTTATAATAAGATGGTGAAACTAGCGCTGAAGTAGTTTTGGCAATTTCGGACGTGAAAATCATTGCATTTATAAGGAATTTTTTGTGGAGATGCAGTTGATCGGGTTAAACTAGCGCTGAGGTAGTTTCGGTGATATCGGAAATGAAAATCGTGGAATTTGATTTTTTTGTGGAGATGCAGGTGATCGTATATGCAAGGCATAGCAAAGCCTAAACTAACCAAACCTAATCTGTCACAGATTCGTATATGTAAGGTGTATGCGCGGAGTACGAAGAGAACTACCTCAACGCTAGTTTAGTTGTTGATCACATATGTCTAGGCATAATAAAAGCTTAAACTAACCAAACTTGACCTGTCACAGATTCGTATATGCAAAGTGTATAAGGGGAATACGAAGAAAACTACCTCAAGGTTAGTTTAGTCAAATAAGTTGCCCACCATATTAGCCAGTTTTGTCTCGTTCGGTTTTAATACTATATGTACTGTTGTCGGCTTCTGAGAAATGCTTCGAAAGTTCGGAAGAGCATAACGTTCAGTGACATTATTAAGATAATGTTGTAGGCTCCTTTAACTATTCTGTTTGTAATTAAAAGTATAACTGAAAAAAATATTGCTACTGCGTAAAAATTGAGTGGAAAATACATATAAGTTAATATAAATTCACAGTTATATGAAAATGTAAAGATATCGGAGAATGCATAAAATATTTATAAAACATACATAGGCTACAGACTAACTATGAAAACAAAAATTTCAGACTGATAATTATATTATTATAATGCCGCTAATAACTTTGCAACAAATCATCATTTTGCAAAAAATAATATTGAAGAAAATATCACGAAAAAATAATCAAATGTCACCGCCCGATTGCTGTTACTGTATCATGCGCATGCGCAAACCCACGACGTAGAGGAGAAAGTTGTGAGAACGTCACAGACTCCCTGTTCCTAAGAGATAAGAGTACTGAATCGATCACTAGTGATATTTTAGTCACACACTACTGAATACGGAGCAGATTTCGGTAGCGATATTTTGTTACAGATATTTCGCATCATCAGTCACAGGTTCATCTGTGACAAAAAAATACCTGTGACAAAATATCGGTTTGTGAAATATGCCATCTCTAACTCAAATGAATTTCATTACAATCAAAATCAGATTGCATTCTATAGCAGTCTATAAAATTCGATCATTTTATCACAGAATTTAAAAGAATTTAAGTCTCTTGCTTCATCATTTTGTTTCATAATAAGCAAATTATTATTATTATTATTATTATTATTATTATTATTATTATTATTATTATTATTATTATTACTGTCTGTCTTATGTCTCTGTCCTGTTTAACCTCTCCTATTTCTGTCGAATGACACTCAGTGCGGTAGGAAGGATAGTTATTTAGCCCAACACTAGACTTTCACATGCGAGCCTTCCTGACCTAGCGGTCAGTACGATGTAGGACCATCACGAGACATCACAGGACAGGTACAAAATAAAGGTCAAGGAACCAGACTCTTGGAATGGAGTAAAATTTTAGCCTAAGCCAGGAATCGAGACACTGACCGCTTGGTTGGGAAAAACGCACTATTTCCTGAACCACAACGGCGAACAACAACGGTAGTAAAAATAGTACTCACAACAACAACAACAATAATATTGCCTTTCAATGCCGAGTTGAAACCAGTTTCAAAATGTCAAATTTGTAATTTTAATATATTCGTAACCGTGTGTAACAAATACTCATATTTTCTTATCTATTTAGTCTCTTCCACTGTTATGTTGATAACCATGGATAAAATTTGATGTTGATAGTGGTAAATAAATTTGTAAAAAATTGTAACAGTGGTGATATCAAAGATGATTACAACGGTTGACCACCTTATGCACCGCACAGGTTTGGAGTTTTATGGAGACAGCAGTCGTACAAAATGTAGATTAGAATCCCACTGAGAGAAAAAAAAAAAATTGATTCTGTGTGTGGAGCCAGGAGGAGAATATGAAGGAGAGAACGTCAGAGAAAGATAGAATAGGAGTAGAATTTTAATAGAGGAAATAAAAAAGAGGAAGAAAAGAAGATAGCAGAGAAAAAGAAGAGCGAGGAAAAGAATATGCCAAGGAAGAAATTACAGCGAGAAAGAAAACAGAGAGAGGAAGAAAAGAGACCGAGAATGAAAAGAGAGATAGAAAGAAAAGAGACCAAAGAACGAAAGTGCGAGGAATAAAATAGGGCGAAAAAGAAGAGAAGATATCAAGAAAGGTGATAAGAGAACGAGGAACACAGAAGAGAGCGAGAAAGAGAGAAGAGTGAGGAAGAAGAAAAAGAACGAGAAAGAATAGGACGAGAGAGATGAGAAGAAGTCGAGGAAGAAGGGAATGTAGCGAGGAAGAAGAGAAGGTGCGAGGAAGAAGAGAAGAGGGCGTGGAAGATGAAAAGAGGGCGTGGAAGATGAAAAGAGGGCGTGGAAGATGAAAAGAGGGCGTGGAAAATGAGAATAGTGCGTGGAAGATGAGAAGAGAGCGAGGAAGATGAGAAGAGGGCGTGGAAGACGAGAAGAAGTCGAGGAAGATGAGAAGAGGGCGTGGAAGATGAGAAGAGGGCATGGAAGACGAGAAGAGGGCATGGAAGACGAGAAGAGGGCGTGGAAGACGAGAAGAGGGCGTGGAAGATGAGAAGAAGGCGAGGAAGATGAAAAGCGGACGTGGAGAGAAAAAAAGCGGAAAAAAGGAGAAGAGCGCAAGGAAGGAAAGAATTTGGCGAGACGGATGTCCCGGAAGGAAAAAAGAGAACGAGAAGAGAACAGAGCAGGAAAAGGAAAAGAGAGCGAGGAAGATATTTCGAACTGAAGAAAACAGAGCGAAAAAGAAAACTGAGCGAGAAGAAGAGAAAAACGAGAAATGCTGATTGTTTGAGGTGATAGCCATAACCTCTCGCCACCCTTGGGTCAATTTGGCCTGTCATGTGGTTCACTTCACCTTTTATAGCAACAGTTAATATTTTGTACCCTCTGCTTAGCTAATGTGCCAACAACGTCGGTAAAAAATAATACTATCCTACCAAATAGCTGGTATACAGATACTTATTTCAAATTCCACAAAATAATTTGCTTGATAGGCTATTTTAACACAAGTTTACGGGACTTCCGGGCAAAGAATAAAATTGTAAAATTGCGAGATACAAACAAAAATTCAACGAGCCACGAAAAGTTTTGGAGCGTTTAAAGATCCTCATAAAGACTGTTGCCACGGAACTTCCTGACTCGTGTAAAACTAAGTCTCAATTTCAAGATTGTTACTTCCTTGCTATTGTCATCCTTATTCTCTTTTTCCTCTGCTATTTCTGAGAAAAGAGGCGAGGAAGACGACGGAGCGGAAACTCACTAGGGACAGGAAAAGTAAAGTCGTTTTCAATGCTTTAATAAATTAAGTACTCAATAGCAGAGATAAAAGAAGAGCTCGAGATGAAGGCAATAAAAGCTATAGACCTCATACTTGCTTCTTCAGCTACTAGACAATAGAAAGGAACGGGAAGAAAATGACATTCATAAACATTTCATTGCAAAATATAATCTTCATTGCAGTCTTCTTAAATTTGTAAGTAACTCAGCAATAGTGAGGTGCTTGGCCGAAGGGAACTAGATAGCACAGAAATTATCACAATTTTTTTGTCTTGTCCTTACTTTTAAATAGAGAATTTAATATTGGATTCCCTAGTCAAGCATGTTGGAATTGGAGAAGAAAAGAAAAGTAGACATTATATGAAGAGGAAAGTGTTTGCAACATGTTAATAACTGCTAATATCTAGAATCAGTCATCGCATTTTCTTCTTATTATTCCATCAAAAGTTATAGGTACCTAATATCTCGTACCGTTTGTACAAGAAATAATCGTTCCACATTATATTACATCTGCCGACATTTCTGGGAAAAGTGGCAACAGCTTAATACACACTATTATTTAATTTAATTTAATTTAATTTAATTTAATTTTATTTTATTTTATTTTATATTTTATTTGGTATTTTTCATTTATACCTATATCTGTGTCTTTTATTTAGGTAGTGTTTATTTGTTTTTTTTTTTCATTTTTAATTTTTAATTTGTAATTACACTTGTATCTTGCATTTGTTTCTGTTTTATCTCTTTTTTCATGTTATATGCAATTCTGTGTTTTTTTTAAACAAATCTGTACTGTCTATTGTAATTGGGGTTTGCCCTGTTATAGACATAAATAATAGTTATTTACGGTACTTGTGAGGTAAGTGCATCTTTATTGCACGAGTGGAAAGATTTACACGAGTGCAATAAAGATCACGCACACAAGTACCATACGTAATTTTATCCATGACCATAACGAAAAATTATGTTTTATAAAAGAAAATATGTTGAAAATAAGTCCTCATGTAATCACATGCCATGGCATGGATTTTAGAATCAATACGTTACTAGGTAGGTCATGATGTAGGAGGCCATGATTAGTAAAGAATGGTATCTAAGGCGTTGGATAAATAACAAATTATAATTAATTATATAATTTTAATATATATTTTTTCACTTTAAACGTGTATTTTCGTCTTTTTTGAAGTTCCAGGGATTATGTAGAAGTGTTCACGGAACTAATGTGAATAAAATAATTTCACATTTTACTACTGTAAACTTAATAATATTAAATGAATATTAAAACTTAATTAATCATCGTGTCTGTTTAGCTCAGTTGGCTAACGCGTGTTGTTTTAAAATCCTATAAACCCAACTTCGTAGGTTCAAGTCTCGTGGCATCCCAAAAGGTAAATTATTACAAAATTTTAAAAAGATGCATATCAGATATGGATGTAATGTACAAATTACGACGTAGCAGATAGAGAAAAGAGAAGGAGATTGAGTGTATGTATATTTAAGAAATGGTAATAAAGAAGTAGAGGTAGTGACATCTAGTAACTAATATATTAACTTCTTGAGTAATAGTTCAATGGAAATGTATGCGTGTGTACCCGGGTACTAGGAAAATACTAATGAACTGTGAGATAAAGTTCAAACTGTGAGGTAAAGACTTTATCTCACTAGTGAAATAAAGTAATGTTGAATAATAGCCTACTTTACACACGCAAAAGTATTTAGTAAAGGCATGTTTTTCGTTATGGTCATGGATAAAGAAATAAATAAACAAATACAATGAGAACAGCGTTACAACTATGAATCATACTAACGTAGCGACGTAAGCTGGCAGCTACAGTTTCCATAACAACCTAAACAAATGCAGTGCGGAAATTGGTTCTAAAAATAAGCTGCTGTACTTTCCATTTGTTGCTGTTGACCTTGAAGTAGGTTGCAACGAGACAGGGAAGAGAGGAGGTAGGGTGGAAAACATAAGCTAACGAGTTACCAGGCACTTTCTCCCCAATAACCTTGGAGATTTACATTAGAAAATATTTGAATGTTAGACAAATGTAAATTAATGGTCAGCGAAATTGAGCATAGACCCTTCAAGACCTATGAAATGTATGAAGAAAGGTGATAAGTTTCCAATTGTATTATCATCTTTAAAGAGTTGTTTCATGTAAAATCGCTGGGGAAGTAATTTAAATTGCAGAGTCTATAGAAAAAGACAATTCAGTACAATTTACTACGCCACAATAAATGATTTTACTGTAGAAATAAGTACTTACATACGTACATATCGTGCTGAAGATGTCGACACTTACCTGAAATAAAAAAAAATAGTATTACACTACAGTACAATTTATAAATCACGAAAATTAATTGAATTACCTCCAGACGTTACAAATCGTGCAGATAAAATACGATCTGATGCTTTCTGATAATTTATATCCACCTATATCATAATACCAGGTTAAATAAATAAATAAAGAAATAAATAAATAAATAAATGAATAAATGAATAAATTAATGAATGAATAAATTAATAAATTAATGAATGAATAAATGAATTAATAAATTAATTAATAAATTAATAAATGAATGAATGAATAAATGAATAAATGAATAAATAAATAATAAATAAATACATAAATAAATATATACATAAATTAATTAATTAATCAATTAATTAAATAAATAAATAAATAAATAAATAAATATACACTATACTATACTATGTATAATACTATACTAATACCTATGATATAATATGTCATTCTATTCCATACCATATCCTACCATTCCAGTCCTCCCATCTCGATCTATTCCAATCCAATCCATAATCTGACTGCACGCTATCCTATCCCAATAAAACCCACATTTTTCCATCCTGCTCAATCCAATCTCATTCCTCAATCAATTCCACTTTATTCCAACCCCTTCTGCACTTATATCTTTATATGCAAGTGATGATATTTAATGAGCATACATAATCACTCGTGACTCGGAAGTTGATTAAGTTCTTGCCTAATATCTATATATTTAATCTCTCTGTTCTTTTATATCCAGGAATTTTGTTCTTTAACTTTCTTTATTATTGTCCATCTCCCGCTTCCGTATAAAAATTTTGGTACCGCCATTATTTTAGCTACATAATTTTATTAGTAACGATTCTCTTGTTTTGTGTTTAACGTTCTTATAATATTGTTAATAATACTATTTTTCCATAGCGGGGCGACGCCACGGTACTTCTATGATCTTCTAATTTATAAAAAAGTAATATTTAATTCATATTATTGTTTGAGTACACAGCTGATAGTGAAAATGTGTTCACAGCATAACAAAAAGTTCAATGCTGTTATGGGCTTGCCGAATTCAAGTTTCCGGTGAGAGTGTAGAAGAAATTTAGACAAAAGTGGCGTCAGCAACCGCCTGACACACACACAATAACTACTTGGCATAAAAACCGTCTTGTAACCGTCTCTCTTGCAGAAAAATGACCGCGTGGGAATAAGTGTCAGCAGCAAATCAACGCAATTCAGGGGGCTTTCAGCGAAGCCTAAATAAGTCTGTCCGTCTTGCCAGCAGGACCTAGGGATTCCAAGGTCAACTATCTACGATGTAGTGCATAAGGGGTTACATCTTCATGCATACAAGATTCAGTTGGTGCAAAAGTTGAAACCAAACAACGTGCTTTCATAACATCAGTCCGATATTGACATGCTGTCGAAGATCGATAATAACAATTGATTTTTACATACGTAGAAATTTATTAATAGCTACTCCAAACTTTGGAATTTACTCTGTCATTCACTGCAAATAGCATTATCATCCATCAATTATTCGTTAAGTTATTTAACTTTCTTACTAGAAGTTTTTGTCCCGGAAACCCGGTATATACGAGTAGATTTTTCTACAAATAGTATTACAGTCTTACTAATAAACCGTGTATAGTTTTTATACGAGACTTATGCAGAGTTGAGACAGAAAACGTTACTAATAAACCATGCATAAGCTATGGACGTATAAACAGGCTGTAACTATACAATGGGAATTCCTTTGCAGTAGTTATATACACGAAACCCCTTGTTTAAGCGTTGTATTTAGAGAAAAAATGTCCGCCTCTCTAACAGCTGTTCGTATCGACTGCCATTTTATGATGATGGTGGCCTTGTAACCTCAGAAGAACAAATCAAAGAGCACAGAAAAATTAGAATAATATTGCTGCAGCTTGTACTCTTTGACCAAAATATAGCGTGGTAATCGATTAGAGCCAGTTGTACTATCGATACTTAAGCACTAGAGCACTAGAGTGCTCTACCGGATGCAATAGAGAACCTCAGATATTCTATTATCTTTCGTAACGAAGTAATGACAAAACTATGACGTAGCTGTGTAACAGTTATACTGTTCTACACGACGTATGTAGTGATTATTAGTAAGGAATTTACACACGACGTATAAACGAGCTACTCATTGTATACGTATAAGACAGTTAAACGTCTGTATATAGAGTTTTTATTAGTAAGATCGTTAATGTTTAAGGATATTTTCGTGGATTGTGTCTGAACATCTTGTTCTTAAATGATACTCTCTCCTGCAAAATTTTTATTTCACCATTCTTTACAGCTAATAGAGTTCACAATTCTGTAGGATTTAAATTGATATGCAATACTCAGTAAATCAATACTGAGTTCAGAGAATAAGCTGCAAATGAACTCGACAAAATTAATAAGTAGAGAAATACCGCTGAGATGATGAGGCTATGCTCTTCCAGCTGTAATCTCATTACACCTTATTAAGGTGCGTTGTGTAGTCATCGCCAGCATAGCAAAGCGCGACAGAGTTCACATCTGATATCGCTACATCTGATTTCATTCATTATTGTGGACATTAACGTACATGCACACAAGAATCAATATTGCGTTCGAATTTCGCGTATGGTATGGATGTGAAAACATCCAATGTGTTGTCCTCTATTGTCTCAACTAGAAGCGGATCGTGACGATCGTGACAATCAGGTGACTGACGTATTTGTATGCCGATCCAGAGCTGCTCTCAGGCGTGGGTTCGACTCCCGCTTGGGTTGACTACCTGATTGGGTTTTTCCCGATGTTTTCCAGAACCGAATAGAAAACACCAAGTAATTTATGACGAATCCTCTGCCTCATCTCGGTAAATAACATCTCGCTGTGACCAATCCCATCGGCGCTAAATAAGCGTCTAACAGCGTCAATAACCGAAAAATACATCGTGACTACTTGACTACTCTATTGTCATGATGTCCCACCACGTATTCAGATATATATTATTAAATAAATCTATCATTGTTTTAGTGTCCCTTCAGACGAGGCCACTTTCAGTGGCGCGTTAGTGGCGCTGCGAACGCGCGTTAGTAGAGCTTCGAACGCGCGTCAGTAGCGCTGCTAACGGACGACTGTTGGACCTCCAATTCCCTACACCATCACGACAGTGTACAGTCTTAATTAGAAAAATATGTCACGACAGAATAATAAAGAATAACGATAATGATAATAATAATAATAATAATAATAATAATAATAATAATAATAATAATAATGCATTGTCACCTCTACTTTTTAACTTTCCTCTGGAATATGCCATTAGGAAAGTTCAGGATAACACAGAGGGTTTGGATTTGAAAGGGTTACATCAGCTTCTTGTCTATGCGGACGACGTGAATATGCTAGGAGAAAATCCTCAAACGATTAGGGAAAACACGGAAATTCTACTTGAAGCAAGTAAAGCGATAGGGTTGGAAGTAAATCCCGAAAAGACTAAGTATATGATTATGTCTCGTGACCAGAATATTGTACAAAATGGAACTATAAAAATTGGAGGTTTATCCTTCGAAGAGGTGGAAAAATTCAAATATCTTGGAGCAGCAGTAACAAATATAAATGACACTCAGGAGGAAATTAAACTCAGAATAAATATGGGAAATGCCTGTTATTATTCGGTTGAGAAGCTTTTGTCATCTAGTCTGCTGTCAAAAAATCTGAAAGTTAGAATTTATAAAACAGTTATATTACCGGTTGTTCTGTATGACTGTGAAACTTGGACCTTCATTTTGAGAGAGGAACAGAGATTGAGGGTTTTTGAGAATAAGGTTCTTAGGAAAATATTTGGGGCTAAAAGGGATAAAGTTATAGGAGAATAGAGAAAGTTACACAACGCAGAGCTGCACGCATTATATCCTTCACCTGACATAATTAGGAACATTAAATCCAGACGTTGAGATGGGCAGGGCATGTAGCACGTATGGGCGAATCCAGAAATGCATATAGAGTGTTCGTTGGGAGGCCGGCGGGAAAAAGACCTTTGGGGAGGCCGAGACGTAGATGGGAAGATAATATTAAAATGGATTTGAGGGAGGTTGGATATGATGGTAGAGACTGGATTAATCTTGCTCAGGATAGGGATCAATGGCGGGCTTATGTGAGGGCGGCAATGAACCTCCGGGTTCGTTAAAAGCCAATAAGTAAGTAATTAATAATAATAATAATAATAATAATACTCACTTACGTAACGTATGTAAGAATCAATAATTTTACCTCGAAACCTACTTTATTAGATCTAACTTCTGAGTATATGAATGTAATTATTGAAGACAAACTTCTATAAGGGGGCTTTCACACCAAAATGGCAGGAGGCAAGTGGCAAATGACAAAATAAATGGCATGGAGGCTGCAGACCAAAGTGGCAGTTGTCTGTGGCAAATGTTTTCTTCTGCTTATTTCTCAGTTCTCAAGGTGTATTCCGACGATGTTGATAAAATATTATTGCTTTGACTGCTGTTGTGCTCGCCAGAAAAAGACGTAACATGCGTCATTTATATAGTATTTTATCGCGTTGTTACTGTTAAAGTGTTTTAACGATATGTTAAAAATTTAACAAAGCTTCGGGAAACTGGGTCTAGGTCTTGTAAAAAATTAACTATCTTCACTGGTGAGATACTTCTTTGATGAAAGCATTCAAATGCTCATACCACACTACGATAAATATCTATTGAAACATAGCTATTACTGGTTACTTACTTACTTACTGGCTTTTAAGGAACCCGGAGGTTCATTGCCGCCCTCACATAAGCGACATTAATCCATTCTCTATCATCATATCCCATCTCCCTCAAATCCATTTTAATATTATTTTCCCATCTACGTCTCGGCCTCCCCAAAGGTCTTTTTCCCTCCGGCCTCGCAACTAACACTCTATATGCATTTCTGGATTCGCCCATACGTGCTACATGCCCTGCCCATCTCAAACGTCTTGATTTAGGCCCTAATGTTCCTAATTATATCAGGTGAAGAATACAATGCGTGCAGTCCTGTGTTGTGTAACTTTCTCCATTCTCCTGTAACTTCATCCCTCTTAGCCCCAAATATTTTCCTAAGTACCTTATTCTCAAACACCCTTAACCTATGTTCCTCTCTCAAAGTGAGAATCCAATTATCACAACCATAAAGAACAACCGGTAATATAACTGTTTTATAAATTCTAACTTTCAGATTTTTTGACAGCAGACTGGATGATAAAAGCTTTTCAACCGAATAATAACAGGCATTTCCCTTATTTATTCTGTGTTTAATTTCCTCCCGAGTATCATTTATATTTGTTACTGTTGCTCCAAGATATTTCAACTTCTCAACTTCTTCAAAAGATAAATTTACAATTCTTATATTTCCATTTCGTATAATATTCTGGTCACGAGACATAATCATATACTTAGTCTTTTCGGGATTTACTTCCAAACCTATCTCTTTACTTGCTTCCAGTAGAATTCCCGTATTTTCCCTAATCGTTTGTGAATTTTCTCCTAACATATTCACGTCATCCGCAATTACTGGTTACATAGCGAAATAAAATAATATTTGTGAAGCTTAGAAACTCGTAAAATAAACCAGTTGTTCGGCCCTTACTTTCCGTGTCACCATTCTGTAAGTACGATAATATCAGATTGGCAACGGTTTTCTATTCATCTCTCCGATACCCTCTATGGAAAATCGATTTCGCCGTAATATGGACTACTTCTGGAGGAAGAGGAGATGCATGCAAGATGTTGAAATGAAAATTTGATCTGCGCGCTGTACGCCAGGCGCATGTTTAATTCACAGCGTCGCATAAGCCAGCAGCCTGAATGCTGCAAACACACTCCATCACCCTGCTTGGCATTCATATCGTGTTGGGAGCCACCAATCCCCTTTTTATGTTTTGCCTAATTCAAGAGCAAGATATTAAGCTCGTTGTATCATCAAATTTTACTTCTCCGCTTTCAAAGCCACAAAATTTAAAACTTCCCCAGTTACAGCGGACTTCCATAGGAACTACGTAGTTCAATAGAAATACTCGCTAACACAGCCTACGTCGGAATGATTTTACTAATAATCAAGTAAATAATCAAAAGAAAGACTTCGTAGAAGAACTTCAGAACATATTTCAAATTTGATATGACTGTACACTGTTCGTTTGTTCATAGTGAAATGTTTACTTTGAATTCTCAGAAGAAGTATGAAATGAATAACTAGGGTTGCCTTTATCACAACTGTTGTAAAATTAGTTACCCATACTTAAAGACATTATTACGATGTACCGAAGTACATATGATATTGTCCACACCTGTGGAGTAACGGTCAGCGCGTCTGGCCGCGAAACCAGGTGGCCCGGGTTCGAATCCCGGTCGGGGCAAGTTGCCTGGTTGAGGTTTTTTCCGGGGTTTTCCCTCAACCCAATACGAGCAAATGCTGGGTAACTTTCGGTGCTGGACCCCGGACTCATTTCACCGGCATTATCACCTTCATTTCATTCAGACGCTAAATAACGTAGATGTTGATACAGCGTCGTAAAATAACCCAATAAAAAAATGATATTTCCATGGAGAAATTCTGCGTCCTCATATGATAAAGGATGGGTGGAACGGAGAAAAATTCTCTTCGGCACCGGGATTTGCACCCGGGTTTTCAGCTCTATGTGCTGACGCTCTATCTACCAAGCCACACCGGATTCCCATTCCGTTGCCGGATTGACTCCTCTCAGTACTTAAAGAGTTGAAATGGATAATTCCACGTGAACTTCTCTCAGCCAATGAACAAACTGATAGTCATTTCACTTTTCATTTTAATATGTATGATCTTTTAGTGAGTGGTTGGATATAATCATAGGTGAGGAGAGTGAAACCTACAAAGTAGGACTTGTTTTAGGTACAAAGCACGTACGGTCAGAAGACCCGTGCATTGGATTTTAGAGAAAATTATGATAATATAACATCTGTATGTATAATATTACTCAATAAATCCATCTATCTAAATGACAGTAAAAATCATGGTGCTAAAAACTAATATCTGAGAGTATTTTATCCTACAAATACAGAGTGTGATTAAATGCACTGTTATAATTTCAATTTATTTCAATCGGTAATTATGCATGGAATTATAGGATTTTAAATCCAATTTTAATCTACTTTATTTATTACAGAAGAAAATAATTAAAATATGTCTTCATAAACCTATTGATTTTCCATCTCAAAATCTTTTTTATACTTTAATGTACTTAACGTAAGACAAATTTATTATATTGTATTAATAAAATTCATACATAAAAATCTAAATAATTTTGAATTGTATTCTCATAGTTATGAAACAAAAGGTATGAATTCTTTAAGATTGTTTGAACCAAAATGCAACACTGTTACAGTATTTAATCATAGTAGTAATTTAGGCCTAAGAATATATAACAAATTTACATTTAAATATCCTAATCTTGTCAATTGTAATAGTTCTAGTATTAAATTAAAAAAGTTATGTATGGATTTTATAAAAATTGAAAAATTGTAAATTTAAATTTATATACCATAATTGTATAGTAGACATAAGACAAATTGTATTGTATAATTATTAATTTCAGTTCAGGAATCCGCCCCTGAGCACGAGTTCTACACTTTCAGGGGCGAGCTAAAATTTTTCTGTATATATTATATGTTATGTTACAATTATTATCAAAATAATAAATAATAAATAAATTGGAAAATTAAGTTTGAAGTTTCAGGAGTCCGGAAACATCGCCGCTAACACACTCTACTCGTGATACAGATGTAAGAGTCAACGAACTCTGTGTCTCGGTATGGGAACTGCTCTCTGCCAAGACGTTGCCACTTGCTCGGATCGTGCAATGGCTTGAATTTAGAGGTTTTTAAAATTAAATTTACACGAAAACCGTGCATGCTATTAAAATACGCCGAGGGATTAATTATTATTTATTAGGTTTCCTATTGACACGGACAAAAATTATGAACCTACTCGCAATAGTTACCGAATAAGAGATTATTAAACATTTGGATAAAAACATTTTTTTTTCTGAAAAAATAAAGACCTACGAAATTTCCAACAATATGATATTACAGTTTTTTGTTACAACACAATTGTAATTATAATTGTAATTGTATTCTTAATATTGTAGTTGTAATCCCCTGGTAGAGGGGAACAGTAGGCCTATTCGCTCCGGAAATCTGCAAGGCTATTTCACTTCCACCCTGTATATTTATCCAGTGTTCAACTCTGACTTCAGTGTCGTATAATTCCGACTAAAGGCAGAGTCTCTTACTTACTTACTTAATGGTTTTTAAGAAACCCGGAGGTTCATTGCCGCTCTCACATAAGCCCGCCATCGGTCTCTATCCTGAGCAAGATTAATCCATTCTCTATCATCACATCCCACCTCCCTCAAATCCATTTTAATATTATCCTCCCATCTACGTCTCGGCCTCCCCAAAAGGTATTTTCCCCTTCGGCCTCCCAACTAACACTTTATATTCATTTCTGGATTCGCCCATACGTGCTACATGCCCTGCCCATCTCAAACGTCTGGATTTAATGTTCCTAATTATGTCAGGTGAAGAATATAATGCGTGCAGTTCTGCGTTGTGTAACTTTCTCCATTCTCCTGTAACTTCATCCCTCTTAGCCCCAAATATTTTTCTAAGCACCTTATTCTCAAACACCCTTAATCTCTGTTCCTCTCTCAAAGTTAGAGTCCAAGTTTCACAACCATAAAGAACAACCGATAATATAACTGTTTTATAAATTCTAATTTTCAGATTTTTTGACAGGAGACTAGATGATAAAAGCTTCTCAACCGAATAATAACAGGCATTTCCCATATTTATTCTGTGTTTAATTTCCTCCCGAGTATCATTTATATTTGTTGCTGTTGCTCCAAGATATTTGAACTTGTCCACCTCTTCAAAAGATAAATTTCCAATTTTTATATTTCCATTTCCGTCACGAGACATAATCATATACTTTGTCTTTTCGGGATTTACTTCCAAACCTATCTCTTTACTTGCTTCCAGTAAAATTCCCGTGTTTTCCCTAATCGTTTGTGGATTTTCTCCTAACATATTCACGTCATCCACATAGACAAGCAGCTGATGTAATCCGTTCAATTCCAAACCTTGTCCGTTATCCTGGACTTTCCTAATTGCATACTCTAGAGCAAAGTTAAAAAGTAAAGGTGACAGTGCATCTCCTTAATTTAGCCAACAGTGAATTGGAAACGCGTCTGACAGAAACTGACCTACACGAACTCTGCTGTACGTTTCACTGAGACACATTTTAATTAATCGAACTAGTTTCTTGGAAATATCAAATTCAATAAGAATATCATATAAAACTTCTCTCTTAACCGAGTCATATGCCTTTTTTAAATCTATGAATAACTGATGCGCTGTACCCTTTTTTTCTCCATTATCTGTCGAATACAAAATGTCTGGTCAATAGTTGATCTATTACACCTAAAACCACACTGATAATCCCCTATAATTTCATCTAAAAAGGCAGAGTCTCTATATACTAAAACTAAAGTTGCCGGTTTCTCGATCCAAACAGTTCATTAAGAAGAAGACACAATAAAAACGCTTCTTTTGTTGCCATAGTGATTGTGGACACAAGACATTTACGCTTAACATAGAGAGGCAGTTTTCAACTTTCGAGTTAACTTCTTATAAAAAGTTGTCTCTTCGTTGCGTTAAAATAAACTCAATATTTTCCAACACAGTAAATGCCATAGCAACGCGAAACAGACTTCAGAAGGGACATTTTAATTAAGAAATAACAAACTAAGCATGAAATTGGAAACGCAGCCAAGATCAAAGTTATTTTCCAGAAAGCGTATTGTTAAGTTCCAACAGTAGCAAGAGTTTTGAAAATTCAATAAAAACGGGCTGCGAAGTTATAAACTAATCGCACCAATTACCCAAGGGCCAAGAGTATTCTTCAAGAATCCGGACTTTTGTGGAGGCACGCTAAAGAAGCGAAATTCCTTTTCTTTTACACAATTTTTACTACTCTATATCGTATAGGTCAGTTTCTATCTGATGCTTTTCCAATTCACTGCGGGCTAAAGCAGGGAGATGCACTATCATCTTTACTTTTTAACTTCGCTGTAGAATATGCCATTAGGAAAGTTCAGGATAACACAGAGGGTTTGGAATTGAACGGGTTACATCAGCTGCTTCTCTATGCGGATGACGTGAATATGTTAGGAGAAAATCCACAAACGATTAGGGAAAAAACGGAAATTTTACTTGAAGCAAGTAAAGCGATCGGTTTGGAAGTAAATCCCGAAAAGACAAAGTTTATGATTATGTCTCGTGACCAGAATATTGTACGAAATTGAAATATAAAAATTGGAGATTTATCCTTCGAAGAGGTGGAAAAATTCAAATATCTTGGAGCAACAGTAACAAATATAAATGACAGTCGGGAGGAAATTAAACGCAGAATAAATATGGGAAATGCGTGTTATTATTCGGTTGAGAAGCTCTTATCATCCAGTCTGCTGTCCAAAAATCTGACAGTTAGAATTTATAAAACATTTATATTACCGGTTCTTCTGCATGGTTGTGAAACGTGGACTCTCACTCTGAGAGAGGAACATAGGTTAAGGGTGTTTGAGAATAAGGTGCTTAGGAAAATATTTGGGGCTAAGAGGGATGAAGTTACAGGAGAATGGAGAAAGTTACACAACACAGAACTGCACGCATTGTATTCTTCACCTAACATAATTAGGAACATTAAATCCAGACGTTTGAGATGGGCAGGGCATGTAACACGTATGGGCGAATCCAGAAATGCATATAGAGTGTTAGTTGGGAGACCGGAGGGAAAAAGACCTTTAGGGAGGCCGAGACGTAGATGGGAGGATAATATTAAGATGGATTTGAGGGAGGTGGGGTGTGATGATAGAGACTGGATTAATCTTGCACAGGATAGGGACCGATGGCGGGCTTATGTGAGGGCGGCAATGAACCTTCGGGTTCCTTAAAAGCCATTTGTAAGTAAGTAAGTATTTCGTGACGGAATTTTAAGAAAAAAAACTGTGTCATCACATATTTACTTCCTATGTATTTTATGCATTTTCGAAAAATGTCAGACCATGTACGACGCATGTGCAATCAGGATGGAATGATTTAAATTATGGTTATTTAAATCAAGATTTAAATCATGATTTTAATCATTTGTTTTTTATTATTTAAATCACTCACTTAAATCAAATTATTTTTAAGACAAAAGCTTTAAATTATTTTTTAAATTATGTTTATTATTAATTTTTGAAGTAATAATTTACAGACACATCCTACAGTATATGTCGTCGTCTTCCTAACAAGTATTAGGCCGAGTGGGCTGTTACGGTTTCAAACTAGAATTTTTAATCCATCTCTTCTTCGGACGATCTAGAGATCTTTTGCCATGCGGATGGTAATGAAACAGTGCTTTTGGAATTCTGCATCGATCCATTCGTTCGAGATGACCCTTCCACTGAAGTTGAGACTTGCTGATGAACTGCATAATGGGTTCTATTTGAAGTTCTTGCATTATGTCCTCATTTTTTTTATGATCCCAGCGAGTATATCCAGCTGTTGTTCTCATGAATCTCATCTCACTTGCTGTTATTCTACTGACATCTTTCTTCTTCACAGTCCACGCTTCACTACCATAGCTTAATACTGGCTGTGCTAAGACATCCTATATGTTAACCCTTAAACTGGTAAAACATTTCTCACATTAGTTTATTAAACCGTGTCCGACTGTAAAGAAAACAATTATCGAAATGTCCATATTTTATATGTCGTACAATATTACAGTATTGTGAAATTTTAATTTTCCTACCTTTTTTTTTGTATTGTTCTATTAAAATTATAGGATACTTGCGAATTTAAGAGTTATCTATGACATACTGTTTTTCTTCTTTTTTGTTTTATATCATATTTGATTTAACATCTAGCAGTAACTATTTATTGCATATAGAGTGTTAGTTGAGAGGCCGGAGGGAAAAATACCTTTGGAGGGACCGAGACGTAGATGGGAGGATAGTATAAAAATGGATTTGAGGCTGGTGGAATATGATGCTAGGGACTGGATTAATCTTGCTCACGACAGGGACCGATGGCAGGCTTATTTAAGGGCAGCTCGGGAACGTAGAGTTCTCGTTTCCGATCACAGCCTATTAAATTCATTCTGTTAACATCAGAAAGCTATTTGGTCGTCGTATATTTTGTACCAAGGAGGCCGTGACATAATATCTTCTTCATTAATTGTTTGTAACTAACACAGAAATTCAGTAGAATCACTTTCCATATGCTACGTGTATATGTGACCTGACTACCACGTGAATGAATTCTTAAATATTCAGTGTCTTAAATTTCGAAATTGGTTAACCTGTGTTTATGTTGGCTTGAGCGTATTCCGAATCTCATCGGTGAGCAATCCGATGGCATCACGGTGTTCCGAATTCCACCGATGACGTCATTGATGCTCCACCGGTGTCGCACCGATGCCATCAACTTGCAGAGGTGATGGCAGTCTCCATCAGCCGCCATCAGTGAATCTCATGGGTTCTTGTATAGGGCGGGAATTAGCAGACGAATAACATCGTGCACTGTTGTGTCATGGCGGTGTGTTCTGCTTTAGTTCTGCTGTATTGTTTGTAATGAGCACAACGTAAAAACAATATGTTAATGGCTTATGAGCGAACATGTCAACGGACCAGTTATTACTACCGGTTCAAGAAATAAATTGTTTATGCTATCTTTTCTTTGAACGAGATGGGAGTACGAAAATTTCGCAAAATTTTGCAAGCGTAGCACAGACAACAACTTGTACAGTCGCCATGACAGCCATCGATCCTTCCAGCAGTTTTGTTCCTTATTTCGCTGCAACGTGATGTCATTGATGCCACCGGACCGGTGAGATTCGGAATACGCTGAATGTCATTGGGTAAGTATATACAAATAACATTAGAATGTGTAATATCGACTTTATATATCGATATGCATATCGATATCCGTTCTCGGTTTATTGTTGATCAAAAATCTTCACGTTCACCTTCTACTTCCCGTTCTCGTTCAAGGTTTATTGTGGACCAGCCTTTATTCCTTTGTATCTTGTCCCCATCTATCGTGTTTTCAGTGTCTGACATTTTGTTCTCCTAATTTTATTAGGCGAATAATGTATTAATTTATGGAAAAAGAACAATTGTATAGTCAGGGATTTTTAAAAGATCCGATACTATGTCTTATATTATAATAGTACATTATGCAACGAGCCTATAATAGTAGTAATTAAGACGCAAGTATGTTTGTTTATGAAACGAGCGCAAGCGAGTTTCATAATTTTCATACGAGCGTCTTAATTACCATTATAGGCAAGTTTCATACAACTTTTTATGCTCGACCATATTTCTAACTTGAAAGTATTGAAAATTAGGTCTTTTTATGGTTATGTGCGAACTGACCTGAATTGTGAGATGTGCGCAGACGCGAAAGTATTGATTTTTTCCGAGGCCGAATGTCATTGACCTTGGCACAGAATAAGATGAACATTAGTCTGATATAACCTGGAAATTGATTTAGAATTGAAAAACGAGATGACAAATTGAATTTATTTGAATATTATTTACAATTAACGCTAATTATTATAGTAACAGAACATAACCTTCTCCGACAGTATTGGATTTCCACCCTCCGTGACTTTTCGCTAATTGTCTGTCGATTGCATATCCGAGAATAATTGATATAACGGTACAAAGCTGACTTGAGATTGGCTGAAGACCTGTACTTTAATGAGTAGGTGTACTTTAATGACATGCATTAAACGACTGCTACCAGGTGTATAATTACTACATTTCGGCATAGTCGAGCATAAAAATATTTTAAAAAGCAGCAAGGCAAGTGCTGAAATAAATAACTATACTCAGTTTCTGGAATCTGTGGAGTATAGGAACCGAAAAAGTATCTTGCGCAAATGATGAGTGGAGGGGTCCAGTCCAAATATGCTCTGGGGGAAAAGACAAGCGTATAAAATGCCACTCCTACCTATCACCTTCTGTCACGTGCATCTTACCCCTTAGCAACTTTGAGCCGATGCAGCCCGCAATACACTCCCAAACTGATAGGCGCCGCCTATTCTTTTGTCATAGGCTCCACACAAATGTGTCGATTTACCCTAGTGATTCCAGAAACAGAGTTCAATTACTCCATGCATCTAGTAGCGCACCAAGTGGTGAAAAATATAATTATATTTTCCCCCTTTGAAACCAACAAATTTAAAATAAACCATTAAAATTTTTATTCCTCCTATCTTCCACTGTAAATTCATATTGGTGCCAACAGCAACAAGACGAAAGAGAACGGTTATTTTACGCTACCTTCTAATACTTATTTATTTACAAATGGCTTTCAAGGAACCGGCAGGTTCATTGCCACTCTCACATAAGCCCGCCATCGGTCCCTATCCTGTGCAAGATTAATCCACTCTCTATCATCATATCCCACCTCCCTCAAGTCCATTTTAATATTATCCTCCCATCTACGTCTCGGTCTCCCCAAAGGTCTTATTCCCTCCGGCCTTCCAACTAACACTCTATATGCATTTCTGGATTCGCCCATACGTGCTACATGCCCTGCCATCTCAACGTCTGGATTTAATGTTTCTAATTAGGCCTATGTCAGGCGAAGAACACAATGCGTGCAGTTCTGTGTTGTGTAACTTTCTCCATTCTCCTGTAACTTCATCCCTCTTAGCTCCAAATATTTTCCTAAGAACCTTATTCTCAAACATCCTTAATCTCTGTTCCTCTCTCAAAGTGAGAGTGCAAGTTTCACAACCATACAGAACAACCGGTAATATAACCGTTTTATAAATTCTAACTAAGATATTTTGACAGAACACTAGATTACAAAAGCTTCTCAACCGAATAATAACAGACATTTCCCATATTTATTCTGCGTTTAATTTCCTCCCGAGTGTCATTTATATTTGTTACTGTTGCTCCAAGATATTTGAATTTTTGAACCTCTTCGAAGGATAAATCTCCAATTTTTATGTTTCCATTTCGTACAATATTCTGATCACGAGACATAATCATATACTTTGTCTTTTCGGGATTTATTTCCAAACCTATCATTTACTTGCTTAAAGTAAAATTCCCGTGTTTTCCCTAATCGATCTATCTTCTAATACAACTCATTAAAAGGGATAGAAAATAAAACAAAAGGTTAAATAATTGAAATAATTGTATTCGTTTGGTATTTCGTATACAGTGCATTGAAAAAATCTGCAAAAACTAGTTAGTAATATGTATATAGAGCGGACCCGGCAGTGTCTGCAGACATGCGAGTGAGGGAAGATAAAATGTAGGCCTATGCACTGTGTTAGGTCACAACTTAATAAAATCACCGATTGCGAAGAGCAGCACCTTTTCGTGTCCAGATAAAGCGGATAACTGAAGAAATAACACACAATACGATGCAGAGAGGAACCGGTAGAGCTTCAGATCCGCATTCTTGTGTCCCGTGGTACAGTGTTAAGGCTGGTTCACAATAAACCGGAAACGAGAATCGGAACGAAAACGAAAACGGTAAAATTGTTAAAATGTGTACATTTAAATGTGAGCATTCACAATTAACGAAAAGCTTGCCGGAGTCCAGGATCGGGAACGGAGAGTTGCCCAAGATTCAACTTTGGCGTTCACATTTCCGATCACAGCCCACTAGATTCATTCTATTGCCATCTAAAAGCTATTTTGTCGTCGTATATTTTGTAGCAAGAACACAGTGACATAACCTATGCATTATTTTGTTCTGTGCTGTGCATCATGGAGCAAGTTTTATTTGATGAGATTCTAATATTGAGTGTTGAGGAAAATCCTCACGTTTACGATAAGCGGCGCGTCTCGTAAAAGATGAGAAAATGAAGGAGAATACGTGGCTTTCAATAGCTGCATCTTTGAACACCGATCGGAAGCGAATCATATTTCATTACTGTATTGATTGTATTACACACTACATATTCATGCTTCAATTCAATAACTACTGTCGTGTTCATTTTTGTTCTATTACAAATGTTTCTTCTCTAAGACTTAAAATAGGTTGTGTTAATAAAGATGCATGGGTATATTTATAGTACCGTACCTAATGAAATATTTCAGTTGAAATTTGGAAGTTGGTTAACCTGTGCTTATGTTGGCTGCCTTGTACTCATGAGAGAACGCCATTGGTCAATTATACACAAATAACATCAGAATGCGTAATATCGACTTTACGTATCGTTATTGACATGCATATCGATATGCATAGTCGTCTACGTTCTCGGTTTATGGTGAATCAAAAATGTTCTTATTCACGCGTCCTCTGCTTCTCGTTTTCATTCAGGTTCTCGCTCCCGGTTTATTGTGAACCAGCCTTTACTAATACTGCGAAATGGACAAGAAGTGTCACAGACATCGCGACAGACTGTAGCGGTAGTCGTCAGCTTCCCTTATTGCGTCTTCTGCAATTGTTTTGAATACATGCTGGTACGTACGTGCTGAACTCGAGGACTCGATCAGATTCACGCCTCCTGTAATTGCGTTAGATGTAGGGTCACACACGCTCCCGAGGGAGAGGGTGAGGGACGTTCTGCCAATAATTCAGTTCATACGCCCTTAACCGAGTGGCCAGCAGAGCTCCTGTATGACCAGGAACAGGCCGTGTATAATTTAAGATATAGTCGATGTTCGCGAGTTTAAGCAACCTATAACAATTTTCGTGGCACAGTATTTTGTGCGAGATCGTGCGTATTTGCTTGTTTTTCGCACAGAACCAATACGCGGTAAGTGTGAAATACCACATTCAGTATTCCCAACGTAACACACACAACAATTTCCCTCTTCTTACCGCTTAAGCGCGACATTCATTTTACTGCTTTAGGCTTTTAACATATTATTTTTAGAGACGTTTAACATAGTAATAATTATAAATTGGAAACTTACCACTGCAATTTCACCTAAATTGCAATGTTAATTATTGTTTTTAAATATTTGCAAAAATTAAGTAAAGTCTACTACTCCACGAAATTTATTGCATTCCTGATACAAGTAACATTAAGGAAGCCGTAAAAAATCAACAAGATTCCAGATGCGGATGTTATTACTGCAATATGTTATATAAATAATATTCTTAAAATTTTAAAATGAAGAATAAATCATTACATAACCTTACCGTTTGTTTTAAGTTCGCATTTATAGACTGGGGGAAAAAAAGATAGACGTATATCACGGCCTGCTGGAGTATAGTAAACACAGAAAATATTTTATAGCAACAATGTTGAAGAAAGATATTAAGTTTTCCGAAGTTGGCGTCATTAAACAGAAACCAACATGGAGATTTCATTGCAACTATTTAGAAATTCGTCTTCCAGGTATGTAATAAACGATCTTCGCACAAAATAATGTACGATACACGAGCGGTATGTTTGCTTTCATGTTCTCGGAAATTAAAAAAGCTCAACTACGTTTCGCTTTTTCAATCTTTTCCTCGACCATGAAAACGTCAACATACCGCTCTTGTAACGTATATTACTATTGCATACAGTTCATTTAGTCCACCATCCAATATGATAGTGGTTCCTAAAGTGTGGACCGCGACCTCCATAAAGAACTGAAGAGGTCACGAAATGATTTACAAAATAAATAAACATTCCATAACTAATGTTGAAGAAAATAATAATAAAATAATAACAACAAAGTTGTAATTAATACGATTAATATGCCTATTTTTCTATTTTTCGAAAATCAGCTTCTCAAATCTGGACACTGTATTCGAACACAAATAATGATTTCATTTTCAAGTTCAAGGAGATTTCTCGCTCTTTTTCTGACGAAAAACTTATTTCGCTTAAATACGTGGTTGAAAATCTTAAAAAAAAAAAAAAAAAAAAAAACTAACAGTGTCCTTTGCAATTTCTGGATATTCTTTTGATCAAAAACTGCTTCATACTCTACAAAAAAAAGTAATAATAATAATAATAATAATAATAATAATAATAATAATAATAATAATAATGCCACCGGCGTAGCTCAATCGGCTAAGGCGCTTGCCTGCCGATCTGGAGTTGCGTTCGTGCGCGGGTTCGATTCCCACTTGGGCTGATTACCTGGTTGGGTTTTTCCGAGGTTTTTCCCAACCATAAGGCAAATGTCAGGTAATCTTTGGCGAATCCTCGGCCTCATCTCGCCAAATATCATCTCGCTATCACCAATCCCATCGACGCTAAATAACCTCGTAGTTGATACAGCATCGTTAAATAACCAAGTAAAATATAGTAGTAATAATAATAATAATAATAATAATAATAATAATAATAATACCGGTAATAATTATAACGAATAAAATAAACAGGGCCCTATTCATAGACATTCTTAGCGCGGGCTTTCGGTGTATGATCAGCGAACTAACGTTTTTCGTATTCATAAACCAGTGTTAGCGATATGATATGATATGATATGAATCCTGTTTAGCACGCACGTAGCGCGGGCTAGCGAAATGTCTATGAATAGCACACATATTGTTTTTATATTTCTTACTCTGAAATGAAAAACAGAAATTTAATATAATCACTATTTTCACAGGTAAAATAAATAATCAATTACTTAGTGTGTGGATAAGCTTCAGGGCCTCTACCGCGTTGTCTTGGTGTTGGTGGCTGAACAACTGCTATGAAGATGACCACAACACAGCAGTCGAGACAGCCACCAACACCAAGACAACGCGGTAGAAGCCCTGAAGCTTATCCACACACCATGTACACCATGCCTACGCGAACAATCAATTACTTAATTTTATATAATATTAATTGAGACGTTCTCTCATCAGTAGGGACATAATTTAACGACTTTTTCCTTCATACATTTTTTTTTCAATCAGTTGAATGCAACTGTCTAAAAATGGATTCGATATCCATCTGTGAATATCGTGATTTCTTTTAGTTTATTCCGAAAAATACTCAAAATGCTATTTAAAAATCGCTCTTTCAGTGATATACCGAAATGTAGTAGCCTAATAAGAATTTTAAAGGAGTTTGTATTTTTCGAATGGTGTCAAGAAAAGGTGTGGTGGTGGTGGTGGTGGTGGTGGTGGTGGTGGTAGGTTGCGAGCAAACCCTCTCCCAAAAATGGGTCGCGCTTTCAAAAAGTTTGGGAATCACTGCAGTAGATGTATGACATTATTGCGCGAGGTGGAACTTCAAAAATTTCTTTAGATCCTCTAATTTTTTTTTAATAAAAAGATAAGCAAAATCTCTTTATAAAACCCTACTGTTTAACTTTCTTAACTCATCCTTTCTGAATTTTACAGTTACACAATTATACATGATTGAAATATTTTCATAAAAACTATAGAGAACACACGAATTCTACATTTACTTATGTTTGCAATAATCATTCATACAATAACCCAGAATAAGTTCACGGTGTGGCGTGCTGTACTTGTACAAAAGCGCGGCCATTCGGCTATCCAATCATTCACAGAATAGGACTGGTAAGCACAATAAGTCTAGTTATTCATAGATTTCAAAAAGGCATATGACTCGGTTAAGAGAGAAGTTTTATATGATATTCTTATTGAATTTGATATTCCCAAGAAACTAGTTCGATTAATTAAAATGTGTCTCAGTGAAACGTACAGCAGAGTTCGTATAGGTCAGTTTCTGTCAGATGCGTTTCCAATTCACTGTGGGCTGAAGCAAGGAGATGCACTATCACCTTTACTTTTTAACTTTGCTCTAGAGTCTAGAGTATGCCATTAGGAAAGTCCGGGATAACAGAAAGGGCTTGGAATTGAACGGGTTACATCAGCTGCTTGTCTATGTGGATGACGTGAATATGTTAGGAGAAAATCCACAAACGATTAGGGAAAACACGGGAATTTTACTGAAAGCAAGTAAAGAGATGGGTTTGGAAGAAAATCCCGAAAAGACAAAGTATATGATTATGTCTCGTGACCAGAATATTGTACGAAATGGAAATATAAAAATTGGAGATTTATCTTTTGAAGAGGTGGAGAAGTTCAAATATCTGGGAGCAACAGTAACAAATATAAATGATACTCGGGGGGAAATTAAACGCAGAATAAATATGGGAAATGCCTGTTATTATTCGCTTGAGAAATTTTATCATCCAGTCTGCTGTCAAAAAATCTGAAAATTAGAATTTATAAAACAGTTATTTTATCGGTTGTTCTGTATGGTTGTGAAACTTGGACTCTCTCTTTGAGAGAGGAACATAAGTTAAGGGTGTTTGAGAATAAGGTGCTTAGGAAAATATTTGGGGGTAAGAGGGATGAAGTTACAGGAGAATGGAGAAAGTTACACAACATAGAACTGCACACATTGTATTCTTCACCTGACATAAGTAGGAACATTAAATCCAGACGTTTGAGATGGGGGCAGGGCATGTAGCACGTATGGGCGAATCCAGAAATGCATATAGAGTGTTAGTTGGGAGGCCGAAGGGAAAAAGACCTTTAGGGAGGCCGAGACGTAGATAGGAGGATAATATTAAAATGGATTTGAGGGAGGTGGGGTATGATGATAGAGAATGGATTAATTTTGCTCAGGATAAGGACCAATGGCGGGCTTATGTGAGGGCGGCAATGAACCTCCGGATTCCTTAAAAGCCAATACGTAAGTAAGCACAATAAGTCTAGAACATTATAGCTGTATATACTGTGCAAACATTTTTATATTCTGGGTAATCTAGATAAATTTAAGTCAATTGTTTCTCTCCAAGTGCTCGCTCCATATTTACGTTTCAGCAGTTAAACGCCGGTTCGCCTTATTACCTCTATGCAGCTGTTCTCGTCACTGTATAGAATCGTTCCTCGCATTTCTGACCTACTGGTAGCATTTTGCTTTGTTAAAATTCAGACATGAACCCCCAATTACCTTAAGAGGTCGGCCTATCGTTCTTTGCACTGCACTGACTACAAGTTTAATCAGGTACATCATTAACTGCATCAGTGAAGCTCGGGCCTTCCACACAGCTAACCCCGCTTCAAAGTGGACTGAGATGCTAATGGAGTCTGGTTTCCTTCGGGATCTCTCGCTTCCTCAATTTACAAACACCCCATCGAATCTTCAGTGTCATCATCTCATTATCAGACGACTAAAATATCGCATTCAACTATCTAGGCCTAGAGCAAAACCAAATACTATACAACTCTCAAAGTTTTCCGAGTTATCGGCAATTTGCTGTCTGCAAATTTACAGGTTAGTTTACCTATAAAGCGTTCGTTTACATAATGTGGGCGACAGGGCGGCACGAGATCGGCATGAAGGTCATGCAACACGCGGTAAACCGTCTCCCGCACGCTCGGCAGTCCAGTTCTGTCTTCCTGTAGAAGTGTTTATGTTGACATTAATGCGCGTCCCCACTATTAAACATTTAACAACATGTTAATTATAACATGTTGAATTTAACATGTATATGGACATTTCAAGTCCCAATTGACTTAACATGTTAACTAAGTATATTGAATTTAACAGTTTTAACATATTGGTGTGTTTTCCAGCAGAAATGGAAAACATGTCAAGTCAATTCATTTGCTCGTGCAGCGTCGGTACAGTTCGGCAAAGGTCGTACAGTTTCCATAGCAACAACTATAAGTTCCGATTTTGTGGCGCGTATCTTGATCATTTTTATACTATCACTGGTCCTTGGTGTTGGCTATAAGTTGTTCGAAAAAGTAATGGAGTGGACGAAAGAAAATACATTAGAATAAAATTAATGCACTAATGGAAAGGCCTTGTTTGTGGATGCGTCTGCAAAAGAATACACGGGCAAAACTAAGAAGGCCGACTGTTTTAGAGAACTGGAATTATTATTTAATTGTTCTCGAGAATACAATAGAGAGTTTTCGCACTCTCGTCGTAAGCTAAACGTTAATGCTATATTGACGTCAGTAATGGTCGTATTTGGTGATGTAGTCCTATGTTAACGTTTGTAAAACTTCGGAAAGAATAATTATACGATATTACCCACTCCTTTAACATCTATCATGTCATAGATCCTATGATAATCAATCGAGCTGTAATTTTTTTAATTGAGATGAAATGACTGCTCTTAAATTGTGTACTTCTTTGATGTAACAGGAAGTATTTTTGCAGCACTATATTAAAATCGTGTTCTGACATTCTCAGCAAGTTTTTGAATCCAAATCGATCTTCAACTTAAAGCTCGTTTAGAATGTATCCCGCATAGTGTCTTTTACTAAGATATTGCCGTATCCACAAATATATATATATACACATAAGGATTTTAGTAGAAATTAAACATCAGCAATGAACAGCGCATATTAAAAGTTTACAAGTTCATAATAATTTTAGTAAAATTATATTTCTTACATATATATCATGGTTACGTCATAATTTGTACCGAATAAGTGAAAATAAAGAATATATGTTGAGTAGAATACAGATTTCAGGTTATTTAGTATTAATCTAGAATGGGTTCAGACTCACTTCAAAGTTTATCTTCAAAGTGCAGTTTACACTTTAGTGCACATCCTGCATGGACTCACATTCACTTTGAGGATCATCTTCACTGATGTTTGCTGAGTTCCGAAACTACTCAAGAGTGCATGGGTTCATTCAATTAGCTACCCTGCCCTCTGTTTACAAGATAATGAAACGAAACTATGTAAGCAAGTAGATTTTAAAGCGGAGAATCGTATTAAACATTCTCCCAATAAAGGGCCTATAGACCTATGGGCCAATTTTCCGGCTACCGCCTCAATTGCTTTTAGAGAACCCGGAGGTTCACTGTCGCCCTCACATAGGCCCTCCATTTTAACCTGAGCAAGATTAATCCAGTCCCTACCATCATATTCCACCTCCCTCAAATCCATTTTAATATTATTCTTTCATCTATGATACGTCTCGGTTGAGAAGCTTTTGTCATCTAGTCTGCTGTCAAAAAATCTAAAAGTTAGAATTTATAAAACAGTTATATTACCGGTTGTTCTATATAGTTGTGAAACTTGGACTCTCACTTTGACAGAGGAACAGAGATTAAGGGTATTTGAGAATAAGGTCTTAGGAAAATATTTGGGGCTAAGAGGGATGAAGTTACAGGAGAATAGAGAAAGTTACACAACACAGAACTGCACGCATTGTATTTTCCACGTGACATAATTAGGAACATTAAATCCAGACGTTTGAGATGGGCAGGGCATGTAGCACGTATGGGCAAATCCAGAAATACATATAGAGTGTTAGTTGGGAGACCGGAGGGAAAAAGGCCTTTGGGGAGGCCGAGACGTAGATGGGAAGATAATATTAAAATGGATTTGAGGGAAGTGGGATATGATGATAGAGACTGGATTAATCTTGCACAGAATGGGGACCGATGGCGGGCTTATGTGAGGGCGGCAATGAACCTTCGGGTTCCTTGAAAGCCATCTGTAAGTAAGTAAGCAAGTATGATACGTCTCGGCCTCTCCAAAGGTCTTTTTTCTTCAGGTCTTCCAACCGTAACGGTAATAGTTTTTTCTAAATCTTAAAATAGTATAGAATTTCAGAAATAGCGTATATTGAGCATATAAAATTTCAAGGGTACAGAATTATTCATTGTTGAGAAAAAAAATACTGAATTTCATTCAATATTCAGTAATCAAAGTTGTCTCTCCCGCTTCATACATAGCCCTCAGCCCGCAACATTTCAGTCTACGGTATATGCAACTAAGATAACTATTATGCCACAGAATATGACTTTTGTAACTGTAACAGAAGCATTCAGTCCGACTTAAATGTGGTGTAGGCCTATTGGTTATCACGCTTACCACTGCGAGATTCCTGAAATGAAGCTCGATGAAGTGTGATGAATTCTTAAATTACTATGAAAATACATATAATGACTTTCCTCGGAGAATTATTAAAGGGTTCAGAGCCATAGTGGGCCAAGCGCCATTTATTAAAAACGGAGAAAGCAAGGTTTAAAATTAAGTGAATACCACAGTTTAATGAAGATTGACATATCATTTAGTTTTAACGTGTAAGTTATACTTTATATTGGTGTGTGGATAAGCTTCGCGGCTTCTACCGCGTGGTCTTGGTGTTGGTGGCTGACGTTTCGACCGCTGTGCTGTGGTCATCTTCAGAGCAGTTGTTGCATAAGGAAATAGTCTGCGAGGTCGTATATATATATATATATATATATAGTAGTCTCGATGGGGGGAGTACTTGCGGTGATAGGTCTCCTTCTGGCATCTGATTGGTCCTTAGTCCGGTTGAGGTCTGTATGAAGGGGAGTATTCATATTGAATACTGGCTCTCATAAGGTCTGAAAGAGTGACCTTGATACCGTGCCCTATGTCCGGATGAAGGGGGGCGCCGCGTACATGTGGAGACCTGGTTTCTCGTTCCTAAGTATGATCTTGGAATAGACTTCCCCATGAGTTGCTGGACAACGAAGGACCAATCAGATACCAGAAGGAGAACCTACGACCTATCACCGCAAGTACTCCCCCCATCGAGACTACTTTCCCACATGTAGACAATCAAAATAGTTCATTACAGCATGTGTCCGGAAATGCTTCATTTCCGAGTTATGGCCTTCACAACATTGAAATTCACCGGAACGTTTTTCTTTCCGCAGGTCGTTGTCATTATAGAAGATGTTCAAAATGTCCACCTCCTGCTTGAATACAGACCTCACATCGATGTCTCATTGACCTGCGAACACGATCCCAAACTCCAGGAGTATTGCGTATGTCCTCAGAACATGCCACAATTCGATTCCGAAGGGATTCCAAATCAGGCACCGGAGACGAATAAGCCAATGATTTTAAATGGCTCCACAAGTAGAAATCGAGAGGGTTCACATCAGGTGAGCGTGGAGGCCAAGCAATTGGGCCACCTCTACCTATCCATCGATCAGGAAACCTTCGATCCAAGTACTGAATGTACTCCTAACCTTCGCCTCGGAATGAACTGTCAGAGTGCCCTCTTAATGTCTCTTTTGACGGCAACGACCTGCGGAAAGAAAAACGTTCCGGTGAATTTCAATATTGTGAAGGCCATAACTCGGAAATAAAGCATTTCCGGACACATGTTGTAATTAATTATTTTGATTGTCTACATGTGGGAAATACATACCTGAAATTATGCCCCGTATTTTTTAAACAAACTACGACCTCGCAGACTATTTCCTTATCCAACAACTGCTCTGAAGATGACCAAAACACAGCGGTCGAAACGTCAGCCACCAACACCAAGACAACGCGGTAGAAGCCCTGAAGCTTATCCACACACCATGTACACCAGCCGCGGAAGCCTACGCGAACACTATCTTAATATATAAAATTGAATGTGGGTATGTATGTATGTATATATGTGTGTGTGTGTGTGTGTGTGTATGTTCTCTATACAAATCTACACGCTTTGACCGATATGTGCCAAAGTTTGCACATTTAACCTTCATAACCAGGAGAAGAACATAGGCTACATTAAAATTGTGCAAATGGAAGTTAAATTAATTAAATATATATAAAATAAAAATAAATAGACCAAATATTCATGTATTATATTAAAATGCAAAATCTTCTACAGTCAATTGTTCTTTATTATTGTCTGTTGTATTCAACATAGACTTTCACGAGGCCTTGGAAATTTTAACACGAAATTAAATTACATTGTTGTTACACATCATGAAGACTAAAACTAGATAATTCATGCAATAAGTATCTTTACACAGTCCAGGACCGTATTGTGAATTCCTCGATGCAGTTTTGTAGACAGTGAGCAGACTGTTTTATCCAATTAAATTCTAGAATTCTTTCAAACTACAAGGATTGCTACCACATAATTTACTTAATATTGAATAGCCATAGTAGACCTACTATTGCGAAATATTGACTCACCAAAATTATGCACTAACAAGAATTTGTGTCAAAAACTCATGCGAAACGTAATATGACTGGCAATATTAACTGGAAAAACGAAAGAAGATTATGTTTTTATCCCACGTATTGCTATTATAGCCATTCGATTTTAAGCAATTATTATAAGTTATAGTAATATTTCTGATAATATTACAATATTATAATATTGAAATAATAATATAGAGCCTATTTTACTGTTACTGTTAACCCGTCTCTTATTAATAAGTTATGGTCACTAATGACTTGGCCCTTTTATAGAAAAATATGATTTTCTGTTGTGGTAGTGTTCTACATTGCCTTCTCCAGGAGAGTGAATTCTGATGAGTATAGTCTCCGTTACTGCAAAACACCCTGAAATCCATGTATTTGATAGAATCCATCCGTTACAGATTGTAGTTTGGCCTTGAAGGAAATTAAATATATTGTGGGCAGAAAGGCTTAATAATGCATAATGCTGTGGTACGATAAATATTATCATCAATCACAATGTTAAATATCTTAAATATCCCTGTAGCATAAGGTCTTAATGTTGTTAAAACTCTATTCATAGGTGAGATGGAATTATTTGGATTAGTCAGTTTCTTTGGATATTAGTGGCACTTTCTTTAATATTCCTCACTAGGGAGGAGAAAACATAAGTAAATATGGTTCGTTTTGGTTTTATATAGTTCCCTTGCCGAGGTCTCCGATAAGTCTAACAAACAGTTTATTTAGAAATAGACCAAAATTTAAAACTCGGGCAACGCCGGGTAATTTAAGCTAGTACTTTATATTACTTGCTATACGTTTCCATTAAATTATAGTAATAACTTCATTTTAACCCTTGTTTTCTACGGTTTTAGTAAATGGTGCTTGGCCCACTATGTTTCTGAACCCTTCAATTGCCGTTGGAAGGCTCTTGTCGCAAATTTAATACATGCAGAGGAACCGTATCCCTGATTCTGATTTAGATGGATACAGCCAAAATTTGTATTCTATTTCTCAACAAGACACACAGTCCTTAAATCTGAAAGGGTATGTCTCATCCCTCACGTTGAACATTATCCTACATTTACACTTTCTAACTGAGCTCAAGCAGATATTTTAATATAGGCCTACAGTATCGGCCACTTTTTAAGATTGTTTTTCGTAGGCTATATGGTTTCAACAAAGTTAGATGAAGGAAAGAGGACATTCTGACATGAGTGACATTTAATTTAGTCGAACCACTGCTCTCAGTTAAAGTGCTAGTCATTTGTTTCAATGTACGTGCATGACAACCGGAAATAAGCGATATTACGGAGATATACGCTGTTACTCTTCCTGTAAAGCATATTAATTAACTAAATAAACACACCGGCTTTTAGCAGCGCGCTCCCACCAACACAGCTCTGTGTTAACATTAGCACGGGAGACTCGCAATCATTAGGACAATAAGGTTTTTCTGTCATTTTAAAGGTCATTAGTGGAGTCTGAATTTTATCTACTAGTGTTAAATATGAACATGAATGTGTATGAAAATTGCTCAGAATATACGACTGAATATGAAACCCTGAAAAAGTTGGTTATAATTGTAGGTCTACATTCGTAATTTGTATTAAACCTTTGTTACATAACCTATAATTTGAGTGAATACATTATTCTTAAAATTACAATTTTTAAAACCCGATAAAGATATAACTTTATGCATTTGAAGCGTTGGGCCGAATAACGGTCTACCCGTATGTTACAATTTTTCAAAATCGAGTTTTTAATGGAATAATGCTCCGTCTTACACAGCTGTCACTATTTTTTTTTTCGATATCTGTATCAGAGGCGCTTCTACACGAGTTACAACCACGAATTTCTTGGTTCGAACAACGGTCTATGTCAGCGTTTCTCAAACTTTTTTGAAGTGGGGACCACTTTTTTAATTCAGAACAGTTCCGCGGACCACCTTACACTTCTTCCCTTCGAAAGCATATTTATCATTTTTGTAGCATATTTTAATATCTTTTCTACTTACTTACTTACAAATGGCTTTCAAGGAACCCGAAGGTTCATTGCCGCCCTCACATAAGCCCGCCATCGGTACCTATCCTGTGCAAGATTAATCCAGTCTCTATCATCATATCCCACCTCCCTCAAATCCATTTTAATATTATCCTCCCATCTACGTCTCGGCCTCCCTAAAGGTCTTTGCCCCTCCGGTCTCCCAACTAACACTCTATATGCATTTCTGGATTCGCCCATACGTGCTACATGCCCTGCCCATCTCAAACGTCTGGATTTAATGTTCCTAATTATGTCAGGTGAAGAATACAATGCGTGCAGTTCTGTGTTGTGTAACTTTCTCCATTCTCCTGTAACTTCATCCCGCTTAGCCCCAAATATTTTCCTAAGCACCTTATTCTCAAACACCCTTAACCTATGTTCCTCTCTCAGAGTGAGAGTCCACGTTTCACAATCATACAGAAGAACCGGTAATATAACTGTTTTATAAATTCTAACTTTCAGATTTTTGGACAGCAGACTGGATGATAAGAGATTCTCAACCGAATAATAACACGCATTCCCCATATTTATTCTGCGTTTAATTTCCTCCCGAGTGTCATTTATATTTGTTACTGTTGCTCCAAGATATTTGAATTTTTCCACCTCTTCGAAGGATAAATCTCCAATTTTTATATTTCCATTTCGTACAATATTCTGGTCACGAGACATAATCATAAACTTTGTCTTTTCGGGATTTACTTCCAAACCGATCGATTTACTTGCTTCAAGTAAAATTTCCGTGTTTTCCCTAATCGTTTGTGGATTTTCTCCTAACATATTCACGTCATCCGCATAGACAAGAAGCTGATGTAACCCGTTCAATTCCAAACCCTGCCTGTTATCCTGAACTTTCCTAACGGCATATTCTAAAGCGAAGTTAAAAAGTAAAGGTGATAGTGCATCTCCCTGCTTTAGCCCCCAGTGAATTGGAAAAACAACAGATAGAAACTGATCTATACGGACTCTGCTGTATGTTTCACTGAGACACATTTTAATTAATCGAACTAGTTTCTTGGGAATACCAAATTCAATAAGAATATCATATAATACTTCCCTCTTAACCGAGTCATATGCCTTTTTGAAATCTACGAATAACTGATGTACTGTACCCTTATACTCCCATTTTTTTCTCCATTATCTGTCGAATACAAAAAATCTTATCAATACTTGATCTATTACGCCGAAAACCGCACTGATGATCCCCAATAATTTCATCTACGTACGGAGTTAATCTTCTCAAAAGAATATTGGACAAAATTTTGTACGACGTCAACAAAAGTGATATTCCTCGAAAGTTACCACAGCTGGTTTTGTCCCCCTTTTTAAAAATAGGTACAATTATGGACTCCTTCCATTGTTCTGGTACAATTTCCTTTTCCCAAATAGCAAGTACAAGTTTATAAATTTCGCTGTATAATGCACTTCCACCCTCTTGTATTAATTCTGCTGGAATTTGATCGATACCTGGAGAGTTGTGCTTTTTCAGATTTTCTATCGCAATTTCGACTTCTGAAAGCGTGGGTTCGGGTATAAATGGCTCAGCAGTTTGTATTTCAATTTCGTCCCGATCATTTCTATTTGGCCTATGTACATTTAGTAGTTGCGCAAAATAGTTTTTCCATCTGTTTAGGATTGAGGAGAGTCTGCAAGCAAGTCACCATTCTCATCCATGATCACGTTTACCCTTGGCTGATATCCGTTCTTAAATTCCTTTATACCCTTATATAAATCTCGAATGTTTTTATTCTTACTATTTGTTTCTACCTCATTCAGTTTTTCCTTCAAATAATCTCTCTTTTTATTCCTAAGTGTACGACTTGCTTCCCGTCTTTCATTGAAATAATTATCTCTATTCTCCTCAACTGGATCCTGTAAGAATTTCAATTTTGCCTGTTTCCTTCTTTCTACTACCATGCAACAATCTTCATCAAACCACGGTTTCTTTTTCTCAGTTTCATAATAACCTATGCTCTGCTCAGCTGCAATTTTGATACTATCTCTGATATTTTCCTACACGCTATTAACATCTAATTCTTTCTCAACTTCGTCGGAACTTTTTAAAGTGGCAAACCTATTCGAAATTTCGACCTGATAATTTTGCTTAGCTTCCTCGTCCTTTAATTTCAAAATATTGAATTTAGTAATATTAGTAGTATTTAGTAATATTAATATCTTTTCTACTTATGTTTTAAAATGGGATTAATTAAAATTAATTAAATTAAATTAATTTTATAATAGTATTAACAAATTAAGCTAATGTTAATAGAAGAAAATTCATTTTTGTTTCTTTAATAATTCAGGGCCATCAGAGTTTAGATAATCTTTAACTTATTAACTAAAAAAAAAAAAAATTAATAATTGTTGGTATCGGTATTCACATTAATGTGATGGATGAGCCTGCCGATTCTTGTACTTACATCGAGTCGATTTTGGTATATAGCCTACTTTGTCTTTATTAGAGTTAGTTATGAAAACCCTTTCTCACACAGATACGTAGAAGCAAACTGAATTATAATTTCTAAAGCATCATTGTACAGTTCACTATATTCTCTTTTCACTTGTGATGAGGTCCAGAAATTAACCATACCTTCCGCTTCCAATTTCATTTTAAGCCATGTCTCATTCGAGAGTTCAATTAACTGTTCTCTTTCAATCAATGAAAGTTTGCTAGTTTTAATATCGCAATGAAAGTGATCACGAACCCATCAAAATTAGTCATATTTACTTGGAAAATAAGTTTCAAATTGTGACCTCAGCGTTCAATCGCATTAAAGAATGGGCAAACAGAAATGAGCTAATCCTAAACGAAAAGAAGACAGTCACAATGACGTTCAGGAGAGGAGGTAGAGCAGCAGTCAACGACGTCATAATGTATGGAACGGAACCACTGACAAGAATCCCACACCACAGTCTAGTATATACAGTCGCGAAGCTCAATACGTAGTAAATATGCAAACATTAGGTAGTTGCTCACCACTAGGATCGCTAATATCGCCTCATTACAGGCAATGCAAAATAGTACCGTCACAGTCTATTGTTTCTAGCACCCTCAAAACTCAAGCTTCGTGACTGTATATAGTAGACTGTGCCCACACTTCAAATATCTAGGGATCACCATACAGACGCAGGGCAATGTATACACATTGCATGTAAAGGAAAGAGCAGCAGCAGCAGCAGCAGTGATAGCCATGAATGGAATAAAAAATCTACACAAGATATCCCTGTCGACAGCAATGAGGTTTTTCGAGCTCAAAATCACACCCGTAATAACATATGGAATAGATTTAATATGGGAACACCTAAGGAAAAACAATCTAGCAGACATCGAGAGGGTCAAAGAGACATTCCTGAAAAAAGCATTATGTCTATCCAAATACACCCCATCGCGTCTTACCTACGTATAGTCCCACCATCGGATCTGTGCCCCCGTAAGACATGCGAACTGAACCTTAATTCCTATTCAGCCTCGGCAATTCATTTCCCTCCCTGTATTCCTATTTCTCTCTTTTCTATCCCTCTCTCTTTCTCTCTCTCCCACTACTCACAATTTTGAACTTTCTTGCGGGACGTTTATTTGCACTTGCAGTCTAGTGTTGTCAACTCAACATGAATACTGTAGCACGGAGTGGCGAAAGAAATATTATTCAGCAAGTAATAGCATTTTGCGATGAAGAGAAACAAACAGCTCAATATTTGTTTCCTATAAATCAGGCAACGAAAAGAGCAGCTGTGATCACAGGTGAGGCTTATTTTATTTCAATTGATTACGTATTAAAATTACTTACTTAACTAATACTAATATAATACAACTTTTTTTATGTAATTTATATAGGCAGATCAGAGCGCCTAATAAAGAAAATCAGGAGAGAGGGAGTCTGTGCAGGAGATGAAAAGCTAGAATCACCAGTGAAGAACAGACCAAGGGAGCCTTTAATTCTTGTAGATGATATGGACAGATGTATTTTAAGAAGATACAAGAATTTTATACGATGCAGAAAGAAGTTCCGACATTGGAGAAATTATTGAAGGTTGCGAGAGAAGCAATAAATTTCCAAGAAGGGAGAGAATCGCTACGGAAAGTGATTCGAGACATGGGATTTAGATTTAAAAAATGTAGAAATACAAGATGTATTTTGATTGAAAGAAATGATATTGTAGCATGGAGGGCCAGTTATTTAAGAAAAATTGCGAAATTTCGCAGAGAAGGAAAGTAGATTGTGTATTTAGACGAAACATGGATACATCCACATTATACTGTTAAAAAAATGCTGGCAAAGCGATAATGTTTCTGATGTAATTTCAATTTAACCAATAAATATCCACTGTAATAATATAATTATCTGCAAACAATCGTAAGTCAATCAGCGTCATTAGACCTACTTAAATTAAATTATGAATAAGTAATAATTAACCTTACATTATTACAACCAATATTCAAGAGACATGACACTGTTTGGAGGAAGTTTGGCAACATCCCTATTCGGCAAGGTCCGTGGCCTGCTGTTTGACGTAGTAGGAGAGAAACAGGTGGAATGGGGTGAGTAGAGGCGTTAACTTTTCCAAGAGCGACGACAGCGCTAAAGGGGCACAGATCTGATGGTGCGACAATATTGTCCCAGGAATCTTTCTACATCGAAGATCTGAGATATCAACTGCTACTGACATCTACAAAGGCATATGACGACCTACTCCAGGAACTAAAGGCAAAGAGAGCAGATATATGTACGGAGTTCTACGCCACGGACGCGATGATGAACACGGAATGGAAGAAGGCCAAGTACGAACTGAGACATGTGATGACGCGATTCGCAGTCCAGGGGTTTCACTTCAAACTATGTAGCGTCAAAAAATACAACCATCGGAATGATCACTGTGTATGTAAGCTCTGTCGAGACATTTGTGACAGATACCATGCAGCGAAGTGCGAACGTAGAACAGTCTCATTAACAAAATTTTGTGAATCGTAATTAGGTTACTAACTACAGGGACATTTTATTTTTACTAACATTTTTAATATTAACCTGGCTATACCTTTCTATTAACGATTGAAACCGGAAACACCGTTTGCTACCCCTTCCACGACTGGAGTTCGATGATACTGGCGTAAAATACAAATCACTTTACTAGGTATAGGAGGGCAGAAAAGTAGTTCACCCACTTATGTAAACTAGGAAATACCGCAATTTTGAGTTTGATAATTTTCATTAGGTTTTTGTTTAATCAAAATGCAGTACTGTATTAACACTTAGTGTTTTTACTCACGAATTGAGCTATCCATTCGGACGTATTAATTATGCAGTGTATATTGTACTGTTACAGCACATTAGCGTGCAATATAGAGAATGAAGTTAAATCGAAAAATAATCATGAATATTTAAACACATTTTTGAAAATGGTGGCCGTTCATTTCGATACAGGCTTCAGTTCCAATGTGCATATTATCGCACTATAGACTATTGTACCTAATTCCAATTACCAGTTTCGTCCTACGTACGAGTAACTCATGATGAAATGGTTCTGTACCTACTCTACAAAAGAGTACCTTACGTACTGTAAATTCAATCTTCACTTCTGCCCGATCCGAAAAGATAAAATTACTCAGACATGCTATCTACTGTCCGTTCAAGTGGTTTTGTCGCAGGGTCGTAGAAAGGGGGGATCATGTGACAATTACTTAAGGAGGCCCTTCTATTTAAGTTATTTTAAACAATTGTATAATATTACGTAGACGTCCAATTCCTAACAGAAATTAATGTTTTCAGAAAAGAGCTAAGATAGCCCAGCTACTAGACTTTACAGTGGGGCGAACAGAAGCAGGTGGGGGAAACCGGGATGCGACGTAGGCAAACGGACGACAGTACCTGCACGAAAATATGATTCAATATTGAAAGCTCTTTCGTCACTGGAAAACGCGAACATATTTCTGGAACGTACTATACTCACTAGCTCAGTACTGCTTATGCGCCCTCGGCTATGTGTCGTGAACGGTTGGAAGTTTATTAGTATAAGGGGTGGGAGTGAAGTACATTCCAAAACTCAGGTACAATAAAAATTGAAGTAAAAATAAAATGATGTCCCTGTATATGTACATTGTGCGCTTCTTATTATTATTATTAAATTGTGACCTCAGAATCGTATTATTTGTGTACGACGTACAGCACGTGACCGTTTCAATGTGCAAACTATTAAGACAGTTATAAATACATGAAAAGGTTCAGTCCTCTGTTATGAATTCGAGTGGTCCCTAGTTGGGTTACAAGCGCGGCGTCAGATGTGCATTCATAGTGCTTTAAATCCCTCTTTTGTTGTTGAGAGTAGAGAAGGAAGTCGGTAGACGGATAGGGTAATAAATTTTATAAAATATCAGTAGGCTACTGGGAGAAAAAGTGAAAGGCGATCATTCCCAAACTCTGAGATTTTTAGCTATAGAGTGATACGCAATTCGTTTGAATTTTATTTTTTCTTCTGTCTTTTTTGAAGGACCACAAGGGCAGACCTCGAGGACCACAGGTGGTCCGCAGACCATAGTTTGAGAAACGATGTCTATGTCACTAGTCACTTCTAGTGTATTCAGCTGTTTACATCGTATAGGGAATTATTGCACGGGAGTTCGTTCTTTTTACGAATACTGGGTACTTGAATCTGTGTAGGCCTATCAGGTTTCTATTACCTAAGTAAAATGAACGACTGCAAGACAGTGAAGATTTCTACGGTAGATAGGCCTATCGAGCGACTAAATAAATCTTAAAAAAAAAAAAAAGATCCAGAGTCACTGTTCGTTAACAGAAAACGACAATTTAAGTCACACAGAGTTAGTATGCACTCAATTTTGGTTGCTTGACGGTTGTTAGCCCACTTTGTGATCTGTGGATATAGAGGGAAAAACTGGATCGGTGTCTGGTAGAGTTCCCGGGTAGCTCAGTTGGTAGAGCGTTGGTACGTTTAACCAAAGGTCCAGGGTTCGATGCTCGGCCCCGGAACAATTTTTCCCTCGACATTATTCAAATCAACTTTACAGGGAGTTGTACCTGAAAACTTGATTTGCAAAAAAGATCCAGACAAATTAATATTAATAAGTGGAAAGATGTGTCAGAAAAGTTGCTGAGAGATAGTGGTCTTGAGTATAGAACAAGGAAGACGAAGTTGGTCCGAAAGATCCCCCAAATAATATAAGTTCCTGTCTATTATTTTTTGCGGTATTTTATTAGTTGTACTTTAATTTACACTTTATCTAGTGTTAGTTGGTCTATATTCGTTTTGCCACTGAATAGACAACATAATACATAAGACAAAACATAATCACAAAAAACATAAGAATAGAACACAAACACAAGAACACAAAAAATACATCACACTAACATACGAAAACAAAAATACACACAAAATTGCAACCTTATTCAAGAAATTAAATTACAACATCGCATATAGAACAAATAACACTCTACAAAAACATCTCAACACAAACAAACAAATACAACCACACAGGCGCATACAAAGTCAAATGTAACACCTGCAACAACTTCTACATAGGACAGACATGCAGATCATTTCAAACACGTTACAAAGAACACATCACAGCCATAACAAAATTACAAAACACCTCCACATATGCAGAACACATCACAAATGCCTACCACACCTACAGAGACATCAACACAGAATCCAACGAAAAAGCAAGAAACTAAACACACTATAACAATATGAAATATAGAGACGCACGAAAACACACCCCAACGAAATTCTCAACACACAACTCAATTTCAGAACACACACACACACACTCTTTGACTCTACATTATACCACACGAACACACCCTCACAGGAAACAAAACAAGAGGTGCCAAAACTAACAACGACCAGTTCTGAGGATGACCCATAAATAGTTCGAAACATGTAAACAAGATACGTTAGAATTTAACACAAGAAAGTCTTATCATACAGTACATATTCCGAAGTGATACAGTATTAAAAGTTGTGTAATCCAAATGTATAAAATTTATACTTAACAGATAAGCCATCTGTTGGGATGGATACCGAATATTCGGGACAGGGGTTCAAATTCCATCCCCCAACAATTTCTCAACTGTTAATATTTATTTAATTTTCTGTAGCACTAGTACTATATAAATGATGTTTGGTGAAATGAGTCCGGGTATTCGCTGTTACTATTTTATATATTTGCTTAACAGTTGGGGAAAACCGCTATAGAAACGTAATCAGTTCAACAAGCCAAGCAAGATACGAAACTAACGCCCGAGCGCAACCTTAGAGCACGGATCACACTTTTTACTAAGCCAGTGACTGAATCTATTTTGTAAATATTTAAATATTTACAGAAATAATTAATATCTTATACAAAACACCATTAAAATGTTTATCTTTATAGTGATAAAACACGAAAATGGCTAAGACGTATTCTCTTTACGTTTCTTCCCAGTGGAAATGGTTATTATACGATCTCCCTAATATATCTTGTCTTGTTGCATCATTTTCCAAAACTTTGCAAAGCGAAGGATCAGGTTTAACTTCAGAGTTCCGTGCTGAAACTAGCAAGCATCTTGATAAGGCTTTTCAAGGTAGAGGACCAACACTCAAGACTTCCTAGAGATACGGGCTCAAGTTTTCGCAACAGGGAAGTTCAACTTCTCACGTTGGCAACCAGTTGAATGTTTTACAAAACTCAACTCCCGTGTTGTACTTTCCATAAGGTTACGAAAGATAACAAGTCCGTAGAGTTTTAAAGCAGATAAAGAGAAACTTTACACGCATTTACAACTGACATGTCGTCGGAGGCATTTTTCTCTTGCCTTAAAATTACCATCTCTTCTTTGTTCCATGCTGAACGCGATAAAATACTATATAAATAACGCATGTTATTGTTATGCGCGAATTTACGGAGGGAAGGTCCCGGGATCGAGTGTCCATTCTGGTAACCGTGAAAGGAAAGAATAACGCTTATAGTTGTATTGGGGAACGATACGTAAATTTATTTTTATTTTATTTTAGTAGGTTATTTTACGACGCTTTATCATCATCTTAGGTTATTTAGCGTCTGAATGAGATGAAGGTGATAATGCTGGTGAAATGAGTCCGGGATTCAGCACTGAAAGTTACCCAGCATTTGCTCATATTGGCTTGAGGGAAAACCCCGGAAAAAACCTCAACCAGATAACTTGCCCCAACCGGGAATCGAACCCGGGCCATCTGGTTTCGCGGCCAGACGCGCTAACCGTTACTCCACAGGTGTGGGCGAGTGACACAAGAGAGTGACTGCACAGCAAGTAACACAGTAAGATTAATCGCGATTGTCTGAAATAACAAATATTAGGTTTATGCATAAGTTCGTCATCACTAGAGATGGAAGTTCGGACACCGAACTACGTCGCGTGTTATAACAGGTCGTGTTGTTTATATCAACTCAGGATAGTGCAGTGACTTTACAGACAGCTGTTATGCATTAATTAAAACATTGCTCGGTATAGTCAGGTGAATAAGACAAGTAGGGTATTACGAAAGCGACATAACTCATTCACTTCTTAATAGAAAACGGTGATAGATTTTAAATGAAAATGAATTGTGTACTTTCAGTGTCTCTAATACTGTTGCAATATACACTAGTGGCAAAAAAAAAAAACCGGACCGGCCCTTGTAGCTGATATTTTCAGAGTCACAGATTCAAACTTTGCTAGTCACAAAACACATCCATCTTGTATAATTAATTGTAACAATGAAATTTATTGCACTTGTTCGATTCTTACCGTCTTTGTTTCCTTCAGTGCCTCAAACTTACAGACGAAAAAATTTTGAGAGTTTTATTTTCATCTGGCATCAATATTACATTTCTACCTCTATTCGGCAAAGATAACTGCGTATTTTTACATTAAATAGCAGTACATACCTCTGGCTTCACTATCCATATTGAAATTACCACAGTTTGACACAATACACAGCACAGGATTCTTTTGTATCAGCTACAAGGGACGGTCCGGTTTGTTTTTACCACTACTGTACTTTCAGTGTGTCTAATTTTGTTGCAATGTACAACTGTGTACATTCATTAATGTTCCAATATAAACCTGTTTCGATTGCCACTCAAACAAGAAAATATTCTTTTGGCATCAAATGAAGTTATTGGTGGGAATTTGAAATAATGTTTATTTATTATAATCTTGTGCCTGTTCATTAATTAGTTTAGCCTATGTTGTACTTCACAGAGATTCTGATATACAGGATTTTTTTTCAAGAACACTCTTCAGTTTTAGTTTAACTCCTTTGTTATTACCAACAGTTGATAGTGTAGAATTTCAAGTTATTTTATAAGACGGGGGCAAATACTTTGTAGACTACGCATATGGGAGCCGTCAATTTTCTAAACGCATACTTTTCAATGAAGTGTTTAAAATGTGGATTCTCAAGGTTATGGAACGGCGCATTCGCACATATCAGCATCAGACACAAGTCGTAATAAAAAGTGGACAGATCCGAAGTCGATTCATTAAAAAATTTTGTGCGAGATCGTGCGTATTTGCTTGGTTTCCGCACAAAACCAATCCGAGGAAAGTCTAAAATTCCACATTCAGTATTCCCAACCTAACACACAACAATTTCCCTCTTCTTACCGCTTAAGTGACATATTGATTTTACTGCTTTAGGCTTTTAACATATTATTTTTAGAGACGTTCAATATAGTAATAATTATAAATTGGAAACTTACCACTGCAATTTCACCTAAATTGCACTGTTAATTATGGTTTTTAAATATTTGCAAAAATTAAGTAAACTATACAACTCCATTAAAGTTACTGCATTCGTGATGCAAGTAACATTAAGGAAGCCGTGAAAAAATCAACAAGATTCCAGACTTATCATAGACTGGGGGGAAAACGTCAGACGTATATCACGACCTGCTGGAGTATAGTAAACACAGAAAGCATTTTAAAGCAACAATGTTGAAGATAGATATTTTTGTTTTCCAAAATTGCAGTCATTGAACAGAAACCAAGATGGAGATTTCATTGCAACTAATTATAAATTCCTCTTTCAGGTATGTAATAAACGATCTTCGCACAAAATAATGTACGATACACGAGCGGTATGTTTTCTTTCAATTCTCGGAAATTAAAAAAGCTCAACTACGTTTCGCTTTTTCAAACTTTTCCTCGAACATGAAAACTTCAACATACCGCTCTTGTAACGCATATTACTATTAGATGTTCGATGTGTCTCTTAGAATCACAATGTTTTTTGTAAATCATGTCACTTATGTCCAACTTACACACTTTAGGGGAGAGTCGGGTAGTATCGGACATCGGGTAATATCGGACAGTGAGTTTCTTTCATCTACCACACGATGATAGTACCTGATTGAAATGGTTACGTTTCTGTGATGTCGCATAGAGAAACGTAACCATGTCATTCAGGTACTACCATATGGTGGTATATGAAAGAAACGCACTGTCCGATATTACCCGATGTCCGATACTACCCGACTCTCCCCTATACCGTAATATATTTCCACCCCTGACTGAAAAATAATCATCTCCGAAATCATTTACAAGCACAGACGAAGTTGCATATTTTATTAGCGGCATTTTACTGCACGCACACATTATAATTCACTGCAATTTCACTGTTACGCACGGCGAGCTCACTATAACTCACTCACTTTCACTATAAATCTAACACATAGTACGTATATTATACTACTGTCTATAAGTGAATTCCTTAAGCCTATTCTTAACCTCCTGAGTCCTGAGATTTTTGTTTTATTTTTAAAGTTCAATATAATTCTACACTTCAAAAAAGTCACTGGAATGAGGAAAAATGTTGAAAAATTTCTGCATGTTACAGTTTGGGCACAAATGCAGGTATATTATACTACACTTCGGATCTCTTCACATATATCTTATATCACATTTTTTTAACCTTAAAATACAACGTTTACTGTGTATTTATTTCGAAACCATGTCCTACGATGCCTTGTCCATTTTCATTTACAAATATAGGGACATCATTTCATTTTTAATAACATTTTTAATATTAACCTGGCTATACCTTTGGATCAACGCCGTTTGTTACCCCCTTCCACGACTGGAGTTCGATGACTCTGGCGTAAAATACAAACAAATCAATCTACTAGGTATAGGAGGGAAGAAAAGTAGTTCGTCCATTTACGTAAACTAGGAAATATCGCGATTTTGAGTTTCATAATTTTCATTAGGTTTTTGTTTAATCAAAATACAATACTGTATTAACTATAAGTGTTCTTACTCACGAACTGAGCTATCCATTCGGACGTATTCATTATGCAGTGTATATTATACTGTCTACAGCACATTAGCGTACAATATAGAGAAGGGAGTTAAATTGCAAAATAATCATAATATGGATATTTCAACACATTTTTTAAAATGGTGGCCGTTCATTTCGATACAGGCTTCAGTTCTTTTGTCCAATATTATCGCACTATAGACTATTGTACCTAATTCCAATTATCAGTTTCGTCCTTCGTACTAATAACTCATGTTGAAATAATTCTATACCTACTCTACAAAAGAGTACCTTACGTACTTTAAATTCAATCTTCATTTCTGAACGTTCCGAAAAGATAAAATTACTCAGACATGCTATCTACTGTCTATTCAAGTGGTTTTGTCGCAGGGTCGTAGAAAGGGGGGAAATCACGTTACAGTTAATTACTTAACGAATCCCTTTTATTTAAATTATTTTAAACAGTTGTATAATGTTAAGTAGACGTCCAATTCCTAACAGAAATTAATGTTTTCAGAAAAGAGCTAAGACAGCCCATCCACTAGCCTTTACAGAGGGACGAGTATAAGTGGGCGGGGCAAACGGACGACAGTACCTATGCGAAAATATGATTCAATATTGAAATTGAAAGTTCTTTCGTCACTGGAAAACGCGAACATATTTCGGGAACGTACTATACTCACTACCTCAGTAGTGTTTACTATGACCGTAAGGTGACTTTAACTGCATACGCGGTCTGTTCTGTGTGGAGGACGATTGGAAGTTTACTAGTAGAGGGGGTGGGAGTGAAGTACATTCAATAACTCAAGTACAATAAAAATTGAAGTAAAAATAAAATGATGTCCCTGTAGTTGAAACATGCATTGCAATGATTGAATCGATCTTTTTGAGTTTCCTGTAAGTCCTAAGAGATGTCAGGGGCTTGACAAGCACAGGAAAGAAGTGATCGATAACGATTCCACCTAGTGGAAAATTTGAAACTAAATGCATGTATGAAGTATAGTATACATAGGACATAGGAGATTAAAGGCATTTGTGGTTATTTGTAAAGTTTTTAGAACTCTGCAGGTAAAGCATTTTAGTCCTGGGCAGCTAATATTTTATGAGAGCAGTTTGAGATGAAATTTCTACATCAGCAACAAGAGTTTCCTTGTCACAATGTTTTATTATTCATGATGAACACATACACATTGTGTACGAGGCTACATGTCAACAGTTTCTAGTTTAAATATCAACAGATCTATCATTCGTCTCGTGGTCTTATTAAAGAGCAGCTATGCCATGCAATGAACAGGGGGCGCTCGCAGTGCGCTGGAGTTTATGAAGTGGCCGTGAATGAATTAAGAGCTGTTAACGTCAACGTCAGAGTTTTTATCTCGTACTGCTCTGTTGGAGAAGGTGCGCGGCCGAAATAACACAGGACTGTCGACTTAATTTCTGCGTCACAAAAAAGTGGGCAGTACGAGTCAACCAGCAGTGTGCTCTCAGGCAAACATGTGGTGTCCTCGCCTCGCACCGGGATCCTACCTGCCTTGCATAAGACAGCAATGCTTCTGTGCTTACACAAATGATGTACAGGTTTTCCCAAAAGTAAGAGACAGAAGTGAAATTGTTTATCATGTCTCATTTTTATGCTATCTTGACAATACGAATTTTTCTTTTAATGCAAAGAGTATGCCTACTTTTAAGTGTACAGATGTGTGCAAATTAGTAGCCCATACTAAAATCTGTCTATTAGTTCCCCTTGAGAGGAGGAACACGGACTGGAGAACGCCTTCACACGTAAGCCGCTTGGGCGGGTCCTTTATATTACCCGGAATGGAATAGCGGCCACGCTCTAAGGTCCCCGCTACAGATTCCCATACGGGTCGCCTCCGAACTCCCCCTACAGCCTATAGAAGCTTTTTACCTTTCCCAGTAGGCATCACCGCGCTCTCTCAATTCCAGTTCCAAGAACTACCATGACTCCATAGCATGGATAAATATATAATAGGATGCGAAACTGCGGTCAGCACCATCTGGCGGCGGGGGGCTGAAATAAGATGATCAGCGCCCAACGTCGTAGGTGGTGAACATTATAACTACGTGTTGAATACATTACCCAGAGTTCTCTATTTATCCGTTCGAAATATTGCTCGAAGAGACAAGATGGCAGACAGAAACTTGCTAATAAGTGAACATAAAGTGATACTACGTGTGTATAAGCAGTGTATGTTAAACAGTGATGTTTATGGACGTTGTAAAAATAGTGTTGTTGAATGTATTGTAAAGTAATAGTAATACAGGGACATCATTTTATTTTTACTTCAATTTTTATTGTACCCGAGTTTTTTAATGTACTTCACTCTCACCCCTTCTACTAAGGAAGTTCCAACTCCACACAGAACCAAGACCGCAGATAGTAAGCAGTACTGAGTTACTGAGTAAAGTACGTTCCAGAAATATGTTCGCGTTTTCCAGTGACGAAAGAGCTTTCAATATTGAATCATATTTTCGCACAGGTACTGTCCGTTTGCCTACATCGCATCCCGATTTCCCCCACCTGCTTCTGCTCGCCCCTCTGTAACAGCTGGGCTGTCTTAGCTCTTTTCTGAAAACATTAATTTATCTTAGGAATTGGAAGTTTACGTAATATTATACAACTGTTTAATTTAACTTAAATAAAAGGGCCTCGTTAAGTAATTAACTGTCACGTGATTTCCTCCCTTTCTACAATCAGAATTATTTCAACATGAGTTACTAGTACGAAGGACGAAACTGGCAATTGGAATTAGATGCAATAGTCTATAGTGCGATAATATGCACAAAAGAACTGAAGCCTGTATCGAAAGAACGGCCACCATTTTCAAAATTGTGTTTAAGTATTCATATTATGATTATTTTTCAATTTAACTTCTTTCTCTATATTGTACGCTAATGTGCTGTAGACAGTACAATATACACTGCATAATGAATACGTTCGCATGGATAACTCACTTCGTGAGTAAAACACTTATTCTTAATACAATACTGTACTTTGATTAAAGAAAAACCTAATGAAAATTATCAAACTCAAAATCGCGATATTTCCTAGTTTACGTAAATGGATGAACTACTTTTCTTCCCTCCTATACCTAGTAGAGTGATTTGTGTTTTACGCCAGTATCATCGAACTCCAGTCTTGGAGGGGGGAGCAAGCGGTGTTTCCGGTTCTCTAAAGGTATAGACAGGTTAATATTAAAAATGTTAGTAAAAATAAAATGATGTCCCTGTATAATAAATTAAACTATCTAAGTAGTTCTTGCAGACTTTTCCATTCCATTTTTTGTCTCTGTCTGGTTATAGTTTAATTGGGTAGTGTAAAATAGATCGTCTCTTTTATCTTCCTGTTGGCTCCAGTAAGAATTTTCAGTAGAAGATGCTGTGAGGAATAAAAATGTAAATGTTTTATTTTAAATTGGGTTAGTTTTGAATATCGATGAAAGTGGGAGGGAATACTTTCTGCACAGTTTAACATTTTCGTCACCAGGTGCGCTGCTAAATGCATGGAGTAATTAGTTACTCTTTTCGCTACTTGGTGCGCTGCTAGATGTAATAACGCCCCTCCTCCCAACAGGTGGCAGCAAGATCAATTTCTACAACAGCGCCTCTAGTATGTGTTACGGGAAACTCAGTAAGTTTCGCATCCTATTATATATTCATCCATGTCCATAGTTTTGGCCTTTTCAACAACAGACCTCTAATTTCTCTTACCCTGTACTCGCGTGTCCAATCTTGGATCTTCATATTTCTTAAATTGTTTTATTTTATTATTAGTTATTTTATCAACTGCGATGGTTATTTGACGTCTAAATCAGATGAAGTTGATAACGTCTGCGAAATAAGTCCAAAGCCAGCATTTGCTCTTAATGGGTTCAAGGAAACCACGGAAAAAAATCTCAACCAGGAAACTTCTCCCAACCAAAATTTGAACCCGGTCTCGCTCGTTTCATTGTCAGACACGCTAACCGTTACTCCACAGCGGTGACCTTAAGTTGTTAATTACTAAGTTTTTCCACCTGTCTTTCGCTCTTACTGTTGCTTGGAAGCTATCGGTTTTCATTTGTATATTTTCTGGCCAATCTATCATTTAACATCGTGTATAAACACTTTTTGTATTTTACAGAGGCAGGTATTTATGGAGATTAATTTTATCATTTGTGTTTTTTAATATTGGTGTCGGTGGAGATTGATGGAGAATGATTTGTACTCTTGGCGGAGATTAATGGAAATTTTGGAAAATACAATTATTTTGGAATTGGAATATTAAATCAGTATGAATATTACTTTCCAAATAATTAACATTAAAGGTTCGATTGATTTTGGTAAAGGTGTGGTATGGCCAATAGACAACATTTGTTGGATTGAAACTATATTTAACACATGTTCATTACAAAGAAAAGAAACTTGCAGCCCTCAAATTAACACTTTCAAATAATTATTAGTGAAATATTGAATTCCCCGTCTTTTGAGTTCACTAATGTAATCGGAACACTGGAATATCATGCAATGTAGCTTACTTGGATATAAATATAACAAATTCAAGTGAAAAAAAAATCCGAAAAAAATTCAAAATATGAAATTCGCTATAAGCATAAGCCCGCCATCGGTCCCTATCTTGAGCAAGAATAATCCAGTAAATTCTTTACTTCACGAGCAAGATTAATCCAGTAAATTCTTTACTTCACGACTGTATTAACAGTAAAAACAACATCCAACTTACTTACTTACTTACTTATGGCTTTTAAGGAACACGGAGGTTCACTGGCGCCCTCACATAAGCCCGCCATCGCGATGCATCGGTCCCTATCATGAGCAAGATTAAACCAGTCTCTACCACCACATCCCAGCTCCCTCAAATCCATTTTAGTATTATCCTCTCATCTACGCCTTGGTCTCCCCAAAGGTATTTTGCCCTCAAGTCTTCCAACTAACACTCTGTATACATTTCTAGATTCACCCATACGTGCTTCATACCCTGCCCATCTCAAACGTATGGATTTAATGTTCCTCATTATGTTGGGTGAAGAATGCAATGCGTGAAGTTCTGCGTCGTGTAACTTTCTCTATTCTCCTGTAACTTCATCCTTCTTAGCCCCAAATATTTTTCTAAGCACCTTATTTTCGAACATCCTTAACCTCTGTTCTTCTCTCACAGTGAGAGTCCAAGTTTCACAACTATACAAAACAACCGGTAGTAGGCTATACTTACTTATTTACTTACTTACTTAATTACTTTTAAGGAGCCCGGAGGTTCATTGCCGCCCTCACATAAGCCCGCCATTGGTCCCTATCTTGAGCAAGATTAATCCAGTCTGTACCATCATATCCCAGCTCCCTCAAATCCATTTTAATATTATCTTCCCATCTACGTCTCGGCCTCCCTAAAGGTCTTTTTCCCTCCGGCCTCCCAACTAACACTCTATATGCATTTCTGGATTCGCCCATACGTGCTACATACCTTGTCCATCTCAAACCTCTGGATTTAATGTTCCTCATTATGTTAGGTGAAGAATACAAAATGTGCAGTTCTGCGTTGTATAACTTTCTCCATTCTCCTGTAACTTTATCCTTCTCAGCGCCAAATATTTTTCTAAGCACCTTATTTTTTAACACTCTTAACCTCTGTTCCTCTCTCAAAGTGAGAGTCTACGTTTCACAACCATACAGAACTTGTAGTAAAACTGTTTTATAAATTCTAACTTTCTGATTTTTCGAGAGCAGACTGGATGATAAAAGCTTCTCAACCGAATAGTAATAGGCATTTCCCATATTTATTCTGCGTTTAATTTCCTCTCGAGTGTCGTTTATACAGGGTGTTTAAAAAATACGGGGCATTATTTCAGGTATGTATTTCCCACATGTAGACAATCAAAATAGTTCATTACAACATGTGTCCGGAAATGCTTTATTTCCGAGTTATAGCCTTCACAACATTGAAATTCACCGGAACGTTTTTCTTTCCGCAGGTCGTTGCCGTCAAAGGAGACATTAAGAGGGCACTCTGACAGTTCATTCCGAGGCGAAGGTTACATTCAGTGTTGTGTAGGCGTTAGACTGTGCGACATGTATTCAAATCAAGAGCTGGCAGAGATACACTTCATGTACGATAAGGCGGACGGCAATGCTGCGCTGGCTCGTCGTTTGTACCAGGAGAGATACCCACAGCGACAATGTCCAGATCGGAAGACATTTGTACGTCTCCATTACCGTCTGTGCGAGTATGGAAAATTTAACTCTCCTGGTTTGGGAAGGGAACGACCAAGATCTACAACTCCAGAAGTACAGGAGGAGCCTCCACGCTCACCTGATCTGAACCCTCTCGATTTCTACTTGTGGAGCCATTTAAAATCATTGGTTTATTCGTCTCCGGTGCCTGATTTGGAATCCCTTCGGAATCGAATTGTGGCATGTTCTGAGGACATACGCAATACTCCTGGAGTTTGGGATCGTGTTCGCAGGTCAATGAGACATCGATGTGAGGTCTGTATTCAAGCAGGAGGTGGACATTTTTTAACATCTTCTGTAATGACAACGACCTGCGGAAAGAAAAACGTTCCGGTGAATTTCAATGTTGTGAAGGCCATAACTCGGAAATTAAGCATTTCCGGACACATATTGTAATGAACTATTTTGATTGTCTACATGTGGGAAATACATACCTGAAATTATGCCCCGTATTCTTCAAACACTCTGTATTTGTTACTGTTGCTCCAAGGTATAAACAACATCCAAGCTAGGAGAAAATCACAGTTGATACAACGTCCTTAAACACCGATCATAAAAAATATTTTTATAACGAAAGTATAAGAATGGAATCGTGAACACAGACTGCCTCACAGGTCGTAAACTGCACGCAGATGTGGGAGACGTGATCACGCTGCGGAGTAGACACTCGCCAAGAGCCAAGCGGGGTAGTTCCTCTGGCGATTCCAAGTCTGCGGTCACTGCAGCTGACATCAATGGCAGTAGTAATGGTGGGATTTATTAAACACAGTGCTGGCAGCACTGGCAGGCTAGTAAAACACTGCGTCACTGGCCTCCAAAGTGAGGTCCAGGTGATGTTTGTTTTATCAGGACCAAAAGAAATTTAAGAAGTTTCGTTCAACTTCGCGAACTAAAGATTTAACACACCTTTGCACGAAATCTTTCTCCTTCGGACTTATTATAGGCTTAAAATCTGTTTCATACAGAATCATTCCAGCCTTTTCCCACAACGTTCTAAAACACGGACGAAATCGTGGTTCCAAACCTCGGCTTTTGAACCGCGATCGAGGTCTGAATTCTTATGCGATTTCTAAAACGAAGTCGAGACGCGGCTTGAGAAGAAACCGAGGTTCGTGGGTTTTATATATGGCAACGCAGCTTAGAATCGATTTTTATTCTTGTAAACAGTCGATATTGGAAAGGAAAGAACATCGGGATTAATATATATATATATATATATATATATATATATATATATATATAGTTTGTAGTGGCAGTGCAAAGAATTTGAACAGTGAAATGTTTTTGAAGTGTTAGTGAAATCAGGATAGAATCAGTGAAATGTGTCGTAGTTGCAGTGCAGTGAGTGAGTTGACAGCGAAATGAGTGTAACGTTGAAAGGTACTTGTGCAGATATGAACATATACTCGTGGGTTTTAGTTCGATCTTAGTTTTAAGATACAAATTAGAATATTTCAAATGTTATTTTAAGTGATCGTTTCATTTAATTTACTATATTCCCTGTTGTTGTTGTTGTTGTTATTATTATTATTATTATTAGTATTAATTATTAGTATTATTATTAATTGTATTTTAATTAATAAGTTTATTATTGTCATTATTGAGTGTAATTAGTTACCACTGCCACCGGGTATATACCCATTGCAGTGTGAATAAATACATACATATATATATATATATATATATATATATATATATATATATATTTAATATTGGTCGACCAGCAAACTTGCTATACAGACCACTGTTAAATTATGGAATATCACATGCAGAATATCATGCTGAGGTTGGCTCTAAAGGCTCCTCTAATTAATTTAAATTAATTAATTAAACATTTTTGTGAATTATGTGAACAAAGATATGATGATTTTCTGTGTTAAATTATGAAGAGTCGTCAGTATGACTAAGAAGGATGTCTTGAGGGAGTTTCCTTTTAAGTCGAGATGGCTGACAAGATCTTGCTCCAATGTTATATGTCACAGCTCCAGGAACACCAGGAAGTTTGTTGAAGAAAGATTTTGACATTGAATGGATGTACTGTTCTAGTGGAAGAATTCCCAATTCTTGATGCAGTTGTTGATTTCTTACAAACCAGGGGGCATTTGTTGCAGTACGCAGGAACTTGTTCTGGAGAACTTGTAGGCGATGCATGTGTGTCTTATTTGCAGTCCCCCACACTGGCGCTGCATAAGTTAAAAGAGGTCGTACAAGCGAGGTGTAGAGTAGCATTGAACAGTCCAATCCAATTTGTGAACGTCTATTAACCAAAGGGTATAATTTTCGCATTCTAGAAGAGGTTAGTGTAACAATGCGTGTTATATGGGCATTCCATGTAAGTTTCGTGTCTAATAATATTCCCAAATATTTGACAGCTTCTTGACTAGAGAGCCATGTAACTTGTTCATTTAGAAGAACCAATGGAGGTGGATTATGAATAGGCCTTAAAGAGAAGATTTTAGCTTCTGTCTTGGTAATGTTGAGTAGTAATCTCCAGTCAGAGAACCATTTAGACAGCTCCTGTAAGGATGTCTGAAGAGTGCTGATTGCAGTATTTAGATTACTATGAGAATAAAAGAGAATTGTATCGTCAGCATACATAGCTATGTGTGACGGTTGTTAACATGGAATGTCATATGTGAAGATATTGAAGAGAATTGGTGACAGTATAGATCCTTATGGTACTCCGGCTAAAACTGGACGAAGCGTTGATTTAATGCCATCTATACGTACTGAGAACTGACGCTCGGATAAAAAACTTTTGACGATGCGTGTGAGATAGTCAGGAAAACCAATTCTATATAATTTTAGCATTAAACCATCATGCCAAACAGTATCAAATGCTGGATTAATATTTATACCGAATTGTACAAAGTCACATTCTTTTGTTCTCAGCTAATGTATTGTTGTATTTACAAATTTACAGAATATATGTGCGTTTAAAATACTAGTATTAATTAGTATTTAATAGGGAACGGATTTTTGAGTACTAGAATGATATTGCCAAAATAATTAATTAGCATAAATTGAGCGTTTATATTGTAGTTTATCATTTGTTCATAACTACTACCAACATTAACTACCTGAAAACCCGGTTCTAAGGAATTATTAACCTAAATATTAACTGGATTAAAATTTCAATTGAAACTAAAATGTATTATGGTTCTATTTTCACATATACTAGGCTAGTACTATGTGGAAAACCCCAGTAGCATAAAACTTAAAAATAACAAGACAAAATCAAGTTTGCTTTATATTTTTATAGCCCCACATCAATTTCGAGTATTAAATAAAATGTTCAAAATTACTGTAAAAACTAAGAATTAAGTTATACAGTCTTATGGGCATAAATTTGTAATTAATATAAAATATTATATCTTACTTCCCTGAAATGAACAAGAAGGTGTAAAAAAAATTGTCAACCCGCCACCTCTTGCACTTCGTTGCAGATTATTATTTAGCGTTCTTGCTCAATTTTGTGTTGATTCCTTCGAAAATCGAAATATTCGTCTGAAATTATCGTTGTTATACAGTTACAAAGGATTATCTCCGACACTCATCACTCTAATCTGGTGATTTAATAACGTAGAGACAAATTTTCATTTGACTATTTCGTCTATACGACGTCATTCCATTTTCGACCAATGAAGTGTAATGAAATTTTGAATTCCAACCAATCACAGTCCGACTTTGCGATAATTTCTGCAGCTAGATTTATCGCTATCAATTTATCGCATGGTCCTTCTTTTGTTTAGTCGTTGTCGCCAACTGTTTCCCCGTAAATTGATGATCATGAATACATTAAGATGCAACTACACGGTTAAACTTTTCTTTCAACTTTAAAGCAATGAATGCAAGATTGATATTTAATATTAATTAATATATTTACGCAGTGAAGACCACGTTCAAAACGGCGCACCATGTAGACACAAAATCTTTATGCATCTTAATTGAACGTACCTTTTAAACTTGATTCTTTCAATATTCTTCCCAGATTGCACGCATACGCGATTGGAATATTGAACTGTGTAGATGCAGCTTTAGTTCCGTTACACACTACAGCGAGAATGCGTTTGTCGAGCTATAAAAAATGCTTTCGTGTAGCACTGATTGTAAGTAACGGTCGAAACAAGGCACAGCTGACATTGATCCTGCTTCCACAGGTAGGCCTAACGTAACCTATAAAATTGTAGCCTATAACATTTGTATTGAAATTAAACAATTAATAGACGTTCAAAATTATGTAACATCACCGCATGTCAAACTCAAAGACCTTGCATAGTAATAATGTCTTTGATCAAACTGCCTTTCGTATGGCGTAATAAAATTCGTGTTTTAATTAGGCCTATCTATCTTCACTGTGTAGCAACATGTCTCGCTGTGAATACCTAAGCATTGGTATATAGCTGTGCCCACTGTTACTGTTAAATTAAATTATGATTTCAGCAGATAATGAAAATGTATTTCTTATAATAATAAGATAAAAGTGCAGTACATATAATTAACAATGTTAAACCTGTATTTCGCTTTTCGCAATTGGCATTACTAAATAATAACATCGAATTTCTTTATTGCAATAATCGATATTCATATACGAGTATTTCAACTTCATAATGTCTGAATAGGTTAAGTATTCGTTAATATACAATTATTAACATTTTGTGATCGAATTTTAGGGATATATTATTTAAATTTTTATTTTATTCACGAAATAGTCCTAATAAATGTCACTCGAGGTCTGAGTTTTTCCAGATAAATCCACTCCCTTCGCTCGTGGATTTATCGGGAGATCTCAGACCTCTCGTGACATTACTACAGATAATTATCCAGCTGATCTACTATCTTCATCTTGTATACATGAAGCCGTGGTTTTAAACCTACCCCAGCCGTGGTCTCTGCTTCAGACCATGGTTTCGAGCCATGGCTCAGAAAAATGAAAAAGATCTCGTTTTATAAATCCAAACGGAGTTTAAAGCCATGGCCGGGGTCTAGACCTCGTTTTAGAAATCGACCCTCAGTATTTTCCCTCTGTTCTTCGCATTGTAACCCAGTCATTTATTGCTTTAATATTACGTTTCTTCTTATGGCTTTTTTAAATTGGTTCATTTTATGACGCTTTATCAACTGAAATGGCTATCTAGCGTCTGAGTAAATGAAAGTGGTGGTGCCAGCGAAATAAATGCAGAATACATCGCCTAAAATTACCCAGAATTTCCTCTTAAGGGAAATGAGTAGTGATGCCTCTGCAATTAAAGAATTTTAGTACAAAAATACAGTTGAATATTTCTGTGTTCAGAGTCGAATAAAAATTTCAATCATTCTGAATTAGTGGTATAAAAGACAACTAATTAGTTTCTTATCAGTGGCGTAGCATGAAATTTTGAGCAGGGGAAGCTAACTCAAGTTGTCTTTCATGCAATATGAGAAAACGTATTACAAAAATACAGTCTTAAAATAAATAGTAGTCAATTTCAAGTCAGCAGTCGAAGATTGGTTGGAACATCGTAAGTAACACCAATAGGGCATGACCTCAAATGACACGTAATAAAATATAATTTCACGGTTTACACATATCTCTTAACAAATAGACACGTATACGTATAACATTAGCTCACTCCCTGTCATAGCTAGAGAAATCACAATATTAGTATCATTACGTAAGTATGCGTCTGTCTTTTGGTTGTGTCCTTCATTGACAGCAAGGGAGTCGCTCATTTGTTTTTTAAATCACACTTTTGTTCGTAAGTCAGTTTTGATAATACAATTGTCCTAAAAAAATTCAAGTAAATTAGTGTCAGGAACTGTTATTTCGCTCATTATTTATTATATCAGCCACAGCGCACACTAACACTTCAACTGAGAACAACTGACGAAAAGGGATAACTCGGAAACTACTTATTTTAAATGTTAAAGCTAGCTTCTTTGCGAGCCTTGCGACTAGGGTAGCTTAGTTAGAAAGGGATGGAAAATCTGCGGGGTGGATTACACAGAAGAAACCAGTCTGCTTGGAAGCTGGTGTGTGCAGGTTTCTTGTTTACTGCTGCATCACAAATCATCCTGAGCTGCTGCATCGCAATATTTAACGCGTAAATATAAATTCTATTAAAATTAATAAATAATTTTCTCCATAAACTACAGGTTTATTATGAAATTATTATTAACTGGGGAAGATAAGCTTTTTAGCTTACATTGACGCTACGCCATTGTTTCTTATCCAAGTGCAAAATAAAGGTCCTAACTGATAACCTGTTTTCCCACTTTGCTAAACGTATCTAATTTTTCAGGTGCTCATTACTTTCTACAATCTTTACTCATATACTTTGTATTTTTTAAGTTATCAACTAATGTATATTGTAAATTCTAAAGCAAAATGGTTAAATATTTCACCCTTAGTGGAACAGAAAAAATAATAAAAAATATTGAACTTCGATTAACAATGTTTGCCATTTTTTCAATGCATATAGGCCTAATTAGGTTCCGTATTCCAGCTACCTATAAACTGGAAAGAAAGTTATCCGATTCGAAGTATATGTGACGTCACAGCGCAGGTACAGATAGGCCTACGTTCGTATACAAAAGAGTTACACATCCTCTGCCCTCTTCCTCTAGAAAGTCAAACCGGGACGCAATTATAGTGAGTAGTCTTATCGATCACTGCTCTTACTAGTCGTATTATTTAAATAATTACATCTTTGCGGTTGATTGAACGTTCATTGCAGAGGTAAGATGCCTTGGGTAAGACGCTCAAGCGTGTAATATTGCAGGGCATAGTTGAGGATATTTGAACTAATATATTCATTGTCAATATAGGTACAATTACATAAAAATTGTGTAAAATAGACGTAAAAGTGTCTAGAAACAGTGCACTGAAAGGCACTGCAATACCAAAATGCACAGAAAGTGTCTTGAACGTAATCCAAAAGAACCAGTACCACAAAAATCTGAAAATTATGAAGGTATTAACTCGACGTTAGCATAGATTTGTGTAGCGTACCATGATGTTCAGTGTCAACATCACAATAAATATATTATTTAATCTACATTTTAGAGAATTTCTAGAAAAGTACGTGAAAATTAGTGGGTTTTCAGTGATGAGCGACATGCAATATCCTAATGAAACACGAAAAAATATTAGACAATAGGAATATCTTGTACTACATCATGCACCAATAACGTCATTTGCTATTGAAAGAATTTCTTGCAATATAAAATCATTTCAAGTAACATCCGCATATGTTCAAGTTCCATAACTTACGAATGCACGTTATTATTCACTGCAAAGATCAAGCATGTGTTTACTAGGATATCTTCAGAATGTTAGGAGTTGACTGTACTCCCACGAACACGCAGCGACGACGTATTTATGTCCTTATCCGTTGCATTAGGCCTACCTGTTTTCGGCGTACTATATACCCAATGTGCCTCTAACTTCAGTCTTTAGGTAGCTGGAATACGAAACCTACATATAATATATTTTTCCTAGTGTTATGTATGTGATATTCTTAAATACATAGGTCTACTTTGCAGAACACAGGCTGCAGAAAACACTGTAAAAATTTCATATAAAAGTTTGCGATAAATGTGTAAGAAAAATGTAATTTTGTTGTTAAAATTGAAAAAATAATCTGTACGAAGTAACTATGGAATTAACAAATTTCTAGCTTCAGAATACTAGCAAATTAAATAAATTATATTTCTTAATTATTCATGCCCTAATTCTAATATTCTTTTACCCTTAAAACTAAAGAAAAAGAGTATTTTAACAACTTCAAATTAATGTAACTCTGAAAATATTGAGATTAGGACAAATGTTTATATGACAATTTTTCCTCAAAATGTCTCCAGGAATATGTTCCGTAAGTGGCCGTAACTCCCCGAGAATCACTCTGAATACATTTTACGGACCAATAGGCCTACTGAGAAAGACGAGTATGATGACAAAGTTATTACAGTAATAAATATTTTATTACACCAAAATAGAGGTGCAAAGTACAGGGACATCATTTTATTTTTACTTCAATTTTTATTGCACCCGAGTGTTTGAATGTACTTCACTCCCACCCCTTCTACTAGTAAACTTCCAACCGTTCACGACACAGAGCCGAGGGCGCGTAAGCAGTACTGAGTTAGTGAGTATAGTACGTTCCAGAAATATGTTCGCGTTTTCCAGTGACGAAAGAGCTTTCAATATTGAATCATATTTTCGCACAGGTACTGTCGTCCGTTTGCCTACATCGCATCCCGGTTTCCCCCACCTGCTTCTGTTCGCCCCACTGTAAAGTCTAGTAGCTGGGCTATCTTAGCTTTTTTCTGAAAACATTCATTTCTGTTAGGAATTGGACGTCTACGTAATATTATACAATTGTTTAAAATAACTTAAATAAAAGGGCCTCGTTAAGTAATTAACTGTCACGTGATCCCCCCCCCCTTTCTACGACCCTGCGACAAAACCACTTGGACGGACAGTAGAGAGCATTTCTGAGTAATTTTATCTTTTCGGATCGGGCAGAAGTGAAGATTGAATTTACAGTACGTAAGGTACTCTTTTATAGAGTAGGTACAGAATTATTTCAACATGAGTTACTAGTACGAAGGACGAAACTGGTAATTGGGATTAGGTACAATAGTCTATAGTGCGATAATATGCACAAACGAACTGAAGCCTGTATCGAAATGAACGGCCACCATTTTCAAAAATGTGTTTAAATATCCATATTATGATTATTTTTCTATTTAACTTCATTCTCTATATTGTACGCTAATGTGCTGTAGCAGTACAATATACATTGCATAATTAATACGTCCGAATGGATAGCTCAATTCGTGAGTAAAAACACTAAGTGTTAATACAGTACGGTATTTTGATTAAACAAAAACCTAATGAAAATTATCAAACTCAAAATTGCGATATTTCCTAATTTACATAAATGGATGAACTACTTTTTTTCCCTCCTATACCTAGTAAAGTGATTTGTATTTTACGCCAGTATCGAACTCCAGTCGTGGAAGGGGTAGCAAACGGCGTTTCCTGTTTCAATCGTTAATAGTAAGGTATAGCCAGATTAATATTAAAAATGTTAGTAAAAATAAAATGATGTCCCTGTATATGCACAGTACCAGCCGCCACTGTTACTAGTTCAACAGTTCTGTTTACATTTACGCGCCCGACCCTACCTTACGTTGAGTCAATGCAAGGGACATGAACCAGTCAGGAAACTAGTAACCATCCCCTCCGTATTCGTTCGCGTCTTGGGAACACGAGTTTGACAGGATGGTATATGTACAGTATGTCATTCGTTATCTTGTGTAACCAAATGCATGTGTGCGTCGTAGCTTACAGTATGAACTTCACTAGAGAAGGCAATCATATTAACTATGAATACACTAGATTAACAAAAGTTCAAAATTGTTATAGGGTTGTTGGAATTAAGCTTTTTAATTTACTTCCCCGAGTGCAGCATCCGAGGATTATTGTAAGGTTCCGTACCAAGCTGTTTTTTACGGTGATGCAGCATCCTTCTGTCTGATGCTTTTCCAATTCAATGCGGGCTAAAGCAAGGAGATGCACTATCACCTTTACTTTTTAACTTTGCTCTAGAATATGCTATTGGGAAAGTTCAGAATAACACAGAGGGTTTGGAATTGAACGGGTTACATCAGCTTCTATGCTGATGACGTGAATATGGTACGAGAAAATCCATAAACGATTAGGGAAAACAAGGAAATTTTTCTTGAAGCAAGTAAAGAGATAGGTTTGAAAATAAACCCCGAAAACGAAGTATATGATTGTCTCGTGACCAGAATATTCTACGAAATGGAAATATTAAAATTGGAGATTTATCTTTCGAAGAGGTGGAAAAATTCAAATATCTTGGAGCAACAGTAATGAATATAAAAGACACTAGGGAGTAAATTAAACGCAGAATAAATAGGGGAAATGCGTGTTATTATTCGGTTGACAAGCTTTTGTCATCTAGTCTGCTGTCAAAAAAATTTGAAAGTTAGAATTTATAAATTAGTTATATTACCGGTTGTTCTGTATGGTTGTGAAACTTGGGCACTCACTTTGATTTTTTATTATTTTATTGTGTTATTTTACGACGCTGTATCAACATCTAGGTTATTTAGCGTCTGAATGATATGAAGGTGATAATGCCGGTGAAATGAGTCCAGGGTCCAACACCGAAAGTCACCCAGAATCTGCTCGTATTGAGTTGAGGGAAAACCCCGGAAAACTCTCACTTTGACAGAGGAACAGAGATTAAGGGTGATTGAGAATAAGGTTCTTAGGAAAATATTTGGGGCTAAAAAAGAATAAGTTACAGGAGAATGGAGAAAGTTACACAACGCAGAACTACACGCATTGTATTCTTCACCTGACATAATTAGGAACATTAAATCCAGACGTTTGAGATGGGTAGGGCATGTAGCACGTATGGGCGAATCCAGAAATGCATATAGAATGTTAGTTGGGAGGCCGGAGGGAAAAAAGACCTTTGGGGAGACCGAGACATAGATGGGAGGATAATATTAAAATGGATTTGAGGACAGTGGGATATGATGATAGAGACTGGATTAATCTTGCACAGGATAGGAACTGATGGCGGGCTTATGTGAGGGCAGCAATGAACCTGCGGGTTCCTTAAAAGCCATTTGTAAGAAAAGATTCTTAAGAAATAATCCTTCCATCAAATAGTCACGATTTAATGTCGTTTGTCGTCAGCTTGTAGACTGTGTAATTCCATTTATCAGTAAATTAATATTTTTGTAAAATAATATAGCCTATTTTAGGCTATATTACAAATTGCCAATTTACATCCGATGGGTCTATCTAATGATCCGCGGATCAGAGTTTGAGAAACCTTAATCATAAGAATGAAAGGTTGAATCTGGAAACTTCGAAAATTACGGAGTCGAAAGCTTCATAAAGGCATACTACCTTATATAAAAGAAAATACAACAGCAAATACAAGATACGAGTAATGTTCTAGCCTTAGGAGGGTTGGGTTCACAAAGTTGATAACTATTTCTAAGATAATCCTTCAATTAAACTTATTATGAAAGGATTAACAGTACTGTTCGTCCGAGTGGTTACGTTGCAGTCGTCGAAAAGGGGGAAATCACGTGGATATCCACGGACTCTGGCGTGTGCTCGATTACACTAACCTCTAGCGCTTGAAAGTGGAACTAAACGCCAGCGCACAGAGAAACGAAACAGGAAAATTCTTTAAAAAGAATGGACGCTGATGCTATGTTCTTCTCGAAGAGTTAAGAATATCTCAGATTGTGCTCGCTGGTACTTCTGTTTAATACTTAGAATTGTTCAGAAATATGCATGAATCGCTGGACTTCCAGTAAAATGTTACTGAAACAAAATCAAAGCTTCTGGGGACAAACAGGGGATATTTGCTCCCTGGGAACAATAACTAAAAACCGGGGACTGTCCTCGGAAATCAAGGACGTCTGGTCAGCCTAACTAAAATCCATTTCTGGCAAGCATTATCTCCTGGAAAACTGTACATTTTAATGCATTTCTTGAACAACAAAATTCATCACTTAAATAATCATCATGAACGGCAAAATCAAATGTTTAGAATACTGTAATAATTGTTTACATTATGCAAAAATAAGGGTGTCTCAGTGAAACGTACAGGTCAGTTTCTGTCAGATGCGTTTCCAATTCACTGTGGGCTAAAGCAAGGAGATGCACTATCACCTTTACTTTTTAACTTTGCTCTAGAGTATGCCATTAGAAAAGTCCAGGATAACAGAGAGGGTTTGGAATTGAACGGGTTACATCAGCTGCTTGTCTATGCGGATGACGTGAATATGTTAGGAGAAAATCCACAAACGATTAGGGAAAACACGGGAATTTTACTGGAAGCAAGTAAAGAGATAGGTTTGGAAGTAAATCCCGAAAAGACAAAGTATATGATTATGTCTCGTGACGGGAATATTGTACGAAATGGAAATATAAAAATTGGAAATTTGTCTTTTGAAGAGGTGGAGAAGTTCAAATATCTTGGAGCAACAGTAACAAATATAAATGATACTCGGGAGGAAATTAAACACAGAATAAATATGGAAAATGCCTGTTATTATTCGGTTGAGAAGCTTTTGTCATCCAGTCTGCTGTCAAAAAATCTTAAAGTTAGAATTTATAAAACAGTTATATTACCGGTTGTTCTTTATGGTTGTGAAACTTGGACTCTCACTTTGAGAGAGGAACATAGGTTAAGGGTGTTTGAGAATAAGGTGCTTAGGAAAATATTTGGGGCTAAGAGGGATGTAGTTACAGGAGAATGGAGAAAGTTACACAACACAGAACTGCACGCATTGTATTCTTGGCCTGACATAATTCGTTACCTGCTAGCATCAGGGACTGTCGAAATAAAATTCAATTCAAACGCAAACTTACTAGGCACTTGGTCAGTAATTGAGACTCGTTCAGACATGGTTTCTTGTAAATAGTTCTCTTAATCTATCACAAAATATTTCAATATCCGGTAATTTCATCACTATAGAATTTTTTTATTGTAGGTTTAATTTGTAATTCAGTAAATACAAAAATATTCTTTGTTCTTAACTTCTATGATAAAATGTCTAGCTTTCATTAATCAGGTATTCTTGTCGTACTTTAATTTTTATTGTAATTGTAAATTTAATATTAATTGTAATTTTATTGTTCATGTTATAGTTGTAATCAATCCCCTGGTAGAGGGGCAGAGAAGGCCTGACGGCCTTATCTCTACCAGGTTAAATAAATAAATACTAATACTAATAATTAGGAACATTAAATCCAGTCGTTTGAGATGGGCAGGGCATGTAGAACGTATGGGCGAATCCAGAAATGCATATAGAGTGTTAGTTGGGTGGCCGAAGGAAAAAAGACCTTTAGGGAGGCCGAGACGTAGATGGTAAGATAATATAAAAATGGATTTGAGGGAGGTGGGATATGATGATAGAGACTGGATTAATCTTGCTCAGGATAGGAACCAATGGCGGGCTTATGTGAGGGCCGCAATGAACCTCCGGGTTCCTTAAAAGCCAGTAAGTTTGTAAGTAAGTAAGTAAGTAAGGGCGAAAAATGCTCGAAGAGAAAAAAAATACGGGAGACGAGAGACTGTTAAAAATTAGGGGCAAATAGGAGAGATCCCAGGAAATACGGGAGGGTTGTTATTATTATTATTATTATTATTATTATTATTATTATTATTATTATTACCACAATCATTCTCACAATAATACATGCATACATATATACACACACGCACACGCACACAAAAAGAATACAACCAAAAATTTGTAATTAATCGGCACTCACTTGTTATTACGATGGTCAGGAAAAGATACATAAACTCCAGTGTCATCTGCGGTAGCATCATTGCTGCGTGTTGAATGTCCTAATTCGCGGGTAAGAATTTCACGATTAAACTGTATGTTCTGTTGTTCGTTTTCTTCTCTTTTATCACTCACACGAAATACACAGAACACACAAATACACAATGTAAGTATGCTAGTTCAATTTTTAGACTTAAGGAAACGTAGTATTTATTTAGAACTTTTTACACAACGCTGTAATGTTGACATTCTGTACTAACCTCTAAGTTACTAGAGCATCCATAAGCACGTGAAAAGCTTCGAGACTAAGCAATTTTATTGTTTTAAACTGTTGAATCTGTGAGTTTATTCCTATCACTTCATCGCATCACAATTATAAACTAAAACAAAACCATAACCTCCAATAAAAAGTTCGTATATTGCAACAATGTTCGTTAAAAGTATTTAGGAATCAAACATTAATCGGAATTGTAACAAAATCACGGAAGCTTAACAAATATTCTACATTTCAACAATAGAAAATGTCAGCGTCTTCCCTATAAATAATAACACTGATGGTTTCTGTTACACGAATGCATTCGTTGCGTTTGTTTCTCTGTCACCTTCAATCTCCCTCCCTCATGAGGTCGTCATACGTCACTTGTTTTGTTACCGCGGACAAGAGTCAACTGAACATCAACACAGGACACGCTCGCTCGCCACAGCTGGAGATGCTTAGGCCAGGCCTGCGCAATCAGAGCGATCTAGGCGCCCGCGTTTGGAGCCAAGCCCTGGCAAAATGTTAAGCAAAACCCACACACAACTTTCTCATTAATACCAATAGAATGGGGTCTAACAGAGATGAATTCACAGAGGGGACAAATTATATCCTCTGCAACAAAAAATTCGGATTTAATTTATATAATTCTAATAATATGTAGGCCTACGTGGTTTATACAGAGACATCATTATATTTTTACTTCAATTTTTATTGTACCTGAGTTTTTGAATGTACTTCACTCCCACCCCTTCTACTAATGAGGTTCAACCGTCCTCCACACAGATCCAAGACCGCATATACAGTCATAGAAGCCTTACGGTCATAGTAAACAGTACGTTTCAAAAATATGTTCGCGTTTTCCAGTGACGAAAGAGCTTTCAATATTGAATCATTTTCACACAGGTACTGTCGTCCATTTGCCTACGTCGTATCCCGGTTTCCCCCACCAGTTTTTATTCGCCAGCTAGTGGTTGGGTTGTCTTAGCTCTTTTCTGATAATATTAATTTCTGTTAGGAATTGGACGTCTACGTAATATTACACAACTGTTTAGAATAACTTAAATAAAAGGGCCTCGTTAAGTAATTAACTGTCACGTGATTTCCTCCCTTTCTACGACCCTACGACATAACCACTTGGACGGACAGTAGATAGTATGTCTGAGTAATTTTATCTTTTCGGATCGGACAGAAGAGAAGACTGAATTTACAGTACGTAAGGTACTCTTTTATAGAGTAGGTACAGAATTATTTCAACATGAGTTACTAGTACGAAGGACGAAACTGGTAACTGGGAGTAGGTACAGCACATTAGAACTGAAGTCTGTATCGAAATGAACGGCCACCATTTTAAAAAATGTGTTTAAGTATCCATATTATGATTATTTTTCAATTTAACTTCATTCTCTATATTGTACGCTAATGTGCTGTAGACAGTATTATACACTGCATAATGAATACGTCCATATGGACAGCTCAGTTCGTGAGTAAAAACACTCATTGTTAATACTGTACTGTATTTTGATTAAATAAAAACCTAATGAAAATGATCAAACTCAAAAGCGCGATATTTCCTAGTTTACCTAAATGGCTGAACTACTTTTCTTCCCTCCTATAGGCCTACCTAGTAAAGTGATTTGTTTGTATACTACGCCAGTATCATCGAACTCCAGTCGTGGAAGGGGGTAACAAACGGCGTTGATCCAAAGGTATAGCCACGTTAATATTAAAAATGTTAGTAAAAATAAAATGATGTTCTTGTATTATTCATCTCTTTATCAATTCAGATAACAAATTATTAAAATTTAGTGCTGGAAAACTATGCAGCCAAGACAACTTCACAATTTACTGAGATAATGATCCGAATCATTAAAACGAATGGTTCCACAGTGTAGTTCAGGCGATAGGTGCGTTTTGCTAATGATTCAGAGCTACGATTGGAGATGGGTTCGATTCCCGTTTCCGCTGACTATCTGCTTTGCTTTTGACATAGAAGTTCTTCTTTCCCCGGTTTAGATATGGAGGGTAACTTGGGAATTGACTCTCACGAAAAAATGTAACCCCCTTCCGGCATCGGGACGGGAATATAAGGAGAAAAAGAGGAAGACAAAGAGGTGGAAAACAATAAAAATAACGGGAAGGCAAGGAGAACACCAGAACAGAGGAAAACAATTAGATCAAGGGAAATACAAGGAGAATAGGACTACAAGGAAAACAGAAGGAACACAAGGAGAACAAGGGGGAAACAATGAGAAAAGGGGGAATATAATAAGAACAAGGGGAATGCAACGAATACAAAGAACACTAGGGGGAAAATGAGAGATAATAAGGAGAACACAAGAAAAATAAAGAAAGCACGAGAAGGGAAATATAAGGAAAACAAAGGGAATGGAAGGAGAATAAGGAGAACACAAAGAGAGCAAGGGGGAAACAATGAGATCAAGGAAAATAATACAAGGAGAATATAGGGAATAAAGGGCCACGAAGGTAAATCAAGGAGAACAAAGAACACAAGAAGAAATAAGGAGAACAAGGAAAATAATACAAGGAGAATATAGGGAATAAAGGGCCACGAAGGTACATCAAGGAGAACAAAGAACACAAGAAGCAATAAGGAGAACAAGGAAAATAATACAAGGAGAATATAGGGAATAAAGGGCCACGAAGGTACATCAAGGAGAACAAAGAACACAAGAAGGAATAAGGAGAACAAGGAAAATAATACAAGGAGAATATAAGGAATAAAGGGCCAAGAAGGTACATCAAGGAGAAAAAAGAACACAAGAAGGAATAAGGAGAACAAGGAAAATAATACAAGGAGAATATAGGGAATAAAGGGCCACGAAGGTACATCAAGGAGAACAAAGAACACAAGAAGGAATAAGGAGAACAAGGAAAATAATACAAGGAGAATATAGGGAATAAAGGGCCACGAAGGTACATCAAGGAGAACAAAGAACACAAGAAGGAATAAGGAGAACAAGGAAAATAATACAAGGAGAATATAAGGAATAAAGGGCCACGAAGGTACATCAAGGAGAAAAAAGAACACAAGAAGGAATAAGGAGAACAAGGAAAATAATACAAGGAGAATATAGGGAATAAAGGGCCACGAAGGTACATCAAGGAGAACAAAGAACACAAGAAGGAATAAGGAGAACAAGGAAAATAATACAAGGAGAATATAGGGAATAAAGGGCCACGAAGGTACATCAAGGAGAACAAAGAACACAAGAAGGAATAAGGAGAACAAGGAAAATAATACAAGGAGAATATAGGGAATAAAGGGCCACGAAGGTACATCAAGGAGAACAAAGAACACAAGAAGCAATAAGGAGAACAAGGAAAATAATACAAGGAGAATATAGGAAATAAAGGGCCACGAAGGTACATCAAGGAGAACAAAGAACACAAGAAGGAATAAGGAGAACAAGGAAAATAATACAAGGAGAATATAAGGAATAAAGGGCCACGAAGGTACATCAAGGAGAAAAAAGAACACAAGAAGGAATAAGGAGAACAAGGAAAATAATACAAGGAGAATATAGGGAATAAAGGGCCACGAAGGTACATCAAGGAGAACAAAGAACACAAGAAGGAATAAGGAGAACAATGAAAATAATACAGGAGAACATAGCTCGGCGTAGCTCAGTGGTCAGAGCGCTTGGAACGTAGAACCAAGGACCCGGGTTCGGTCCCCGGCGCCGGAGCGAATTTTTATTAGAATAATAGTTGGAGCAAAGGCTAGAGAATCATGTAGATTATGTTTTAAAAAATTAGAAATTCTAACCTCAACAAATCAATACATATACTCTACAATAAATTTCCTCTTATGAAATAAAGAAAATTTTCCAACTAATTCAGCCATACATAGTATAAATACCCATAGAAAGTATGATTTTCATACGCCATCATCAAATTTATCATGCTATCAAAGGGAGTACGTTACATGGCGATAAAAATGTTCAATAGTCTTCCTGAAGACATTAAGAATCATAGCCAAAACCCTGCATTATTTAAGGTAAAACTAAAAAATTACTTAATATCTCACACTTTCTATTCTGTAGATGAATTCTTGACATTTCATAGTACTGTGTAAATATCTTAATACTATTAAATGGTAAACATATTTCATTGTATAAAATATTATTGTTATTAAGGTATTAATTCTGTACATATTTCATATTTGCATTTTATATGTAAATTGCATTTATATTTAAACGTAAGAATTGGACATGTTCTTTATTCTATGCTATAAAGCAAATGTAAGAGTATTATGGAACAAATCTATCTATCTATAGTGAATACAAGCACAAGGACAAATCAAGGAGAACAAAGGAAACACATGGAGAAACAAGAAGAACAAGAGGATGACAATACGAACAAAAGAAATAGGCTACAAAGAGGAGGAGGAGGAGGAGGAGGAGGAGGAGAAGAAGAAGAAGAAGAAGAAGAAGAAGAAGAAGAGGAAGAAGAAGACATGGTTAATAAGGGGAAAACATACAAAATAATGGGAATACAAGGAAAATAAGGAAAGACAAGGAGAAAAGGAGAAAATATGAATTCAAAAAGAACATGGGAAATGCAACATGAACGTGAAAACAGGGCGAACAAGGTGCACAAAAAGGGAACACAAGGAGAACAGGGGAAAGAAAATTAAAACAAGTTGTGCACTTGTCGACAGGTAATCGCACCCACACGTAGTTCTACATAAAGATGTTTTGCAGGATATTAAGATTATATACTGTCGATTTTTCTGAGATATTCCCAAACTATAAAACGAATCTCAGATAATCATGTGTCGAATTCTAGGCCTCATTTCACCAAATACCATCTCCCTATTGCCAATTTCATCGACGCTAAATAATCTAGTAGGTGATAAAGCGTTGTTAAATAAGCGACTAAAAAAAGGAAAATTGTACTTGAAAGTAACTAAAACCCAAACTTAACATTACACCTAAATACCGCCGAAAATCTCTAGGTTAACCTGGGAAAATAAATCGGAAACAATTAGTTTATAATACGAACAATTAAAAAAAGATTTAGTAGAACCTGCGACACACAAACAGCAGGTTGAATATATTTTAGACCAGGGACGGGAAACAGCCACTCTCAGGGAGCTTAGCTCCTCCCACTACAGTAGCTGTTGTACGTAGATACTCATGGCGACTGCTCAGTTTACAATACGAGTTCCCCACCTCTATTCTAGACGGACTGAAAGGATTACCAAAGGTGTATTATTGTTATTGTTATTGTTATTGTTATTGTTATTGTTATTATTATTATTATTATTATTATTATTACACAAATCTCTAGGTTTTACCGTAATAATAATAATAATAATAATAATAATCACCATCATCATCATTATTATTAATAATAATAATAATAATAATAATAATCACCATCATCATCACCACAATCACCATTATTATTATTATTATTATTATTATTATTATTATTATTATTATTATTATTACCACTGTATCACTGTGCTGGACTTTTATTGGCCAATTCCTGTTGTCCAGCACATAAATAACAATAAATAAATAAATTATCATTATTATTACCGGTAGGGCCTACATCAGCGGTGACCAAAGCCGGTGTAATCACAGACATCCAAACGGGCACGAGGAGTTTCCTGTACATTGTTGTGTGTTTCATTCACTTACTGAAGGCAAGCAGTGGCGGTATCATGTCGCTCTGCAAACTCTATCTCTAGAAGCAGTAAGAGGTGGTTTCGTAAAGAATGAGAAGAAGAACTTTTTGTTGTTCTGTCGGACAAAATTTAATATGTTTACTTTGCTCAACTGTTCAATTAGGACTATATAGAAACATTAATTGCCACCCTGAGTAATGTATTATTGTTATTATTGTTATTATTATTACTATTATTATTATTATTATTATTATTATTATTATTACTGACGACTAAGTATGTGTTTCTATAATTCTTCTGTATGTGCATGAATATTGATATTTTTTTATTTCCCTAGAAGGATAAAATTATTAGGTTTTATCTCAGTTTCAATCTTCTTAATCTTTAGGTGAGGGTAACTATTTATTAGTTATTCATTTAATAATAATATTGTACAAAAACTGATTCAATATTATGTGCCAAAGAACTGTTAAACGCCAGGAATTGACATATCTTAAATCATAGCCAGGAAGAGAAAAATGAGATAAATAAATGTAAGGAAGTCAGCTACCTAATGGGGTTTGAAATATCTCGTGCTCTAAAGCCATTTAATAGAACAGAATTTCTCAAAAGAGTAATGATTAAAATAGTTTAAATAACTTGTTCATGAGAAGTTTTTAATTTTGAAAAACTACGAATTTCTCGACCAAGTATCGAGAGAAAATTTTAGAAAATTCCTGATTATATTAAAGAGGAAGGTTAAAAAAAGAAGCAAGAAAAATCTTATATTATTCACTGGCTCTTGATGACAGCAGTGACATTACTGATACAGCAAAGCTTGAGATTTTTATCAGCGGGATTGATCAAGATGTTAGTACAGGAACCACCACAGGTTGTAGTTTTCATGCCAAGTACCTTTCCTCCGTCTCCTTACTTCATTGGCTGTCTGTCGCCTTTAATCACTGCAGCTCGAGTTTTGGTCACCGCTGGCCTACATTCAAAATAAACTTTTCGCGAAACGCCCTGGTACCTACTATTTTATTTACGACTGCACCCCTGCCTAATTCGAAGAACATTGTAATGAATGGTTTATAAATTAAACCGACAAACTAGAGACAAATAATAATTTTAGTTGACTGTGTATGTATGGATCTACCGCGTCGAATTGGTGACACAAGTTCATTTTCATTATCACTATCAATATTGCGAAACACATCCCAAAGACAGCACATGATAACTTAATAACACATCAACACAGAATTTCTTTTCAACCCTTACCGTAAGCGAAGAACAGAACACTAAGTACCCTCTTCATTCAAACAACGTACTGGAGCAGCTCTAGCTTTCCTGTAACTGTCGTGTGCCGATACGCTTCACTGGCTCTACCTTGGACGGATGTTACCTCTTCTCATTGTACAGTCATCCGAAACGGAAATCTAGCTAGACAACATTAATAACTTTTCTCCTATCTAACAGATTTTCATGAAACATTGTACATTGATAGGAATCACAGACAAACAAATATAGGTATGAGCTATTTCATCTCAAATCGACCGAAATATAGAGAAAATTGAGCTTACAATTTCTAAATACAATGAAACTTTTTTTGTACGTAGAGAACTGTGATACAATGCTTTGTGCAAAGTTTGAGGCATCACAACTTCATAGTATTTAAATTTAAAATATTTAAATTTATCGCATTTTCATAAAATTAGCAACTTTAAACTGTTGTAGCTCCGAAACCCTTTCACCCAAAGATCAAAATCATGGTTTATTTTGATGCTGAGAAATTAAAGTTTATATTGACATATAAACAGATTTTCTTACCTTTTTATGGAAATGGAGAAATTTAGATTTTTCCTCATTAAGACGCCTTTGGCCAGGAAAAAATATTTTAAAAATATATAGTTAGATTCCTCATTGAAAGTACAAATAAGCACATATTTTTTACTGGTGGTATGTTGATAAGAAAGTTTTGAAAATATAAAATAAAGAAAATAAATAGTACGCGCGTGAAGTAACCAGCTGACTGTGAGACGGGAGCTAGCCGAGATAAGCAAGGCCAGGAGACAAACACGTGATGTGTCGTCTAGCAGCGCAAGGCTGTGCTAGCTTTATCACAGGTTTTCATAAATACAGGAGTAAAATGACGCCCAATGCTCGCTTATCTTCAGCTCTCGGCCAGTGCGTGCGTACTGCGCCGTTCAAGTCTACGCGTGTGAAAATAATCTATTTAATACCCTCGAAACTTATTGCCGTACCACTAAGCAAACAATGCCGAATCCCACTTAATAATGCAAGGTTTTTTCTCAATTTTTTTTTTTTACATTTCTACAAATGGCCAAAAAGCCTAAAAGCAAGTAAAATCAGATTATCTGCCTCTCTGTGTACAATAGACATCTATGACGTAGTGCAGAGGGCGGCCACTAGAAGGAACCCAAGACTTGGAACTCAATCAGAGACAATTCTGTCCGACGTCGGGGTTGTATCCGGTGTGGCTTAGTGGATAAAGCATCAGCACGTAGAGCTGAAAACCCGGGTTCAAATCCCGGCGCCGGAGAGAATTTTTCTCCGTTCCATTACTCTTTCATCGAATAAAAATAAGGATTACTTCTTAACATAACCTACCAAATGTCAGCTTCAAAATGAGCTCTCGTTCAATGTTCTGCAGTAAATGGTTCCAGAGTTCTGAGCGCTGAAAGAGGCTTGTTTTTATTAAATACGCTAAATTTGTCGCTCAATAATACGAAAACCGTTTGACTTTCGATAGTATATTTTTGAAAATGCACTCCCCTCAGCACCTTGTATAAGTAGGGAAAAAATTAGAGTATAAAAAAATGCGAGGTTTTTTTTACTCATCTATTTCATATGGAATAGCCCGTATATTTGTTTTCCTACATATAAACTCTGATTACAGGAACTATTCCTTACAGAAGGTGCATTTAGAGAAAATGAATAACTTTTCTCCTACGTACCAGATTTCCATGAACCTTAGTAGAGTAGTTACAGGTAGTATATTTGTTTTTTTATACAAAATCTGATTACATTCGTGTAAGGGAAACTATCCCTTATAGGGGGATTTTAGCGAAAATTAATAACTTTTCTCCAGTCAGATTTTCGTGAAACTTTGTACAGTATTAGTTACAGGTAATATATTTGTTTTGCATACAAACTCTGATTATGTTTGCATAAGAGAAACTACCCCTTACAGGGGGTGCAATTAGACAAAATTAATTGATAAAATGTTCTCCTATCTAAAACGGATCCATTCAGCGATACACCTAATATAAACAAGACTGTGACAAAGGAAGTAACAGGCGATTGATGTTATGTTATATTTGAGCTTACAGGGCTGCAAATAAATTCATATACACTCCAAATTCGCAAGGTTCTGAAAACGTTTCACTACTGATCGAACAAAGCATGTTTCCAGAAATATTTTGGCATAAAAATTGTGTACGTCTATTATACATATAAAATATTTTTAAAAAAGTATCTCCGTCACATGCCATGGAGCCACTTGGGGGGGCATGGAGGTAGAGCCCCATGCTTTCCATGACCTCGGCACTAGAATGAGGTGATGTGGTCGGCACCACGCTCTGACCGTATTTTACCCCCGGGAAAGACCCGGTACTCAATTTTATAAGAGGCTGAGTGAACCTCGGGGCCGTTCTGGAAGTTTTGGCAACGAGAAAAATCCCGTCACCACCCGAGATCGAACCCCGGACATTCCAGTCCGTAGCCAGCTGCTCTGCCGACTGAGCTATCCGGTACACATAAAAATTATAGAGCTATTTATAAATGAAAAAGTCACCGAATAAATTATATCTTATGGTTAAAGTAATGAACGAAGTCCTAAAAGTCGTAAATTTACATCATAATTCAAAATTATAATTTATTGGCGAATTCAGAAACTTTATTTTTCTACAGTAGAAATCGTACAAATTATAAGTTCGTTGTTTCGAATATTAAAAAAACAGTAAAAACGACGTTAGAGATATAAAAATTTAAGGCTAAATTATTCCAATTATTTATTAAATGAAATGCTTAAACAATTATGTTTAAAATTACGGTAGAAAATTTGAATTTTTTTTTACTTCCGGATCACTGTGTATTGGCTAAACTGGAGCGGCAAAGACTCTTTGGGCCGTATTTATGGAGATTTTTAGCGCGGGCTTCCGGTGGATGATCAGCGAACTAACGTTTTTCGTATACATAAACCAGTGTTAGCGATATGATATGATATGTTATGAATCTTGTACAAGTAACCAGTCGATAGCCGGGGCTAGTTTAGCACGCTCGTAGCGCGGGCTAGTGAAATGTCTATGAATAGCACCCTTTGAGTTTACGAGTGACCTCGCGAAGGGTGCTCCCCGTAAAGCTGCATCTACAATACAGTTCAATTTTCCATACGCATACGCATGCAATCAGGGAATAATATTCGAAGAATCAAATTTAAAACGCTCGTTCAATGTAGCGGTGAGCAAGATCGGTTTCACGTCCCTATTTCATTTCATTAGATGAAATATGATTATTACTCGACCGAGGCGAGTGGAGATGCGGGCGTAATGTGAACTATCGTGATGACGCTATACGCTGAGGAGTACAAGTGGCGCTCCGGGCTGCTGGACTCCACTGGCCTCGGTCGAGTAATATTTATGTGTACAGAGTGGCCAGTGTACAGTCCACTGCTGTAGAGTAACAGTTAGCATGTCTGACCGTGAAATGAGAGGGCATAGACGCACTGAGCATGCGCAGTATGCTATAGCTGGAAACTGGAAAATTCAAGTGGCCCAAATTTTGTTTCTCACAGCTATATGCTCTTAGGGGAAAGAGAGTAATCCCTGAAAGATTCGTTAAAAAGTGGTTCTACTGTTCCTTTATTGCGAGCTTCCTGTGCATCTTCAGCAGTGGCGTAGCCAGACTAATTATTTTGGGGGGCCAGATATGCAGGGTTTAGAAAGTACCTGACCCATCTCCTGACAATGCCGCTGCCGTCAACTCTCTTGAAACTCATTCTCGGAAGTCTTATTTAACCACTTCCCTTATTATCCCGAGTTAACTCGCGTTGCTAACATGTGTCAAAATTTATTAACCCGAGTTAACTCGTTTGAGTCCCATTGTCTATTTCATAGTGATTTTTTAAGTATGTAAGAAAATTAGTGATGTACAGTGATTCTGCAATATTAAATGACCTCTTTACGAAAATAAAAAAATATGACACTTTTTTTTCACAAAACTGGTAAAATATATAGTAAGGGAAGAGGTTAATAACATACAAAATTATGATAAACAATCATGCAAGGCATACCTATACAAATGCTTCATAAGGTGAACTGGAGCTGTCCAGATTTCCTAGCAACGAATCTGTCGATCGCTGATGATGGATCCTTCAACAAATCCCAAATTTTCTCCCTCTCAATGGATTCAATTGCTAGACTACAAAGCCTTATGCTTGACATGATTGTCGAATTTTTCTTCGTTTCTTCGTTGAAAAGTTTTATATTATTGCCTTAATAAAGGACGAACATTTACTAATATCCATTTTTGGAGACTGAGATGCTTCCGAAAATGAATTTGCAGGAGCAAGAATATCATCTAAACATACCAAATAAAATATGGTGTCAAATTTTTCTAGCTGATTTAACAATTCAGTAGCATCCACAGCTTCCTTCTTTTTATCGCTGCCAGACAATTTTTTAGTCCCAATCCAACACAGTTAAATTGGCTCTTGAAGAAATGAACGCATTTTTGACTTCTTACCTTAATGCTATGGACTGTAACTATTTCTCTGGATCCATGATTTAGATTTAATATTGGGTATTTTCCATAAAAAACGCAAAAATTCGCATATTTTTTGGGTGGGCCTGGGTCCACCTGGCCCACCCGCTGGCTACGCCACTGATTTTCAGATAACTGGTCTATGTATAACAGAGCTGATGAAATGACCTGGGAGTCATGGACAAGAATTTAATGTAAAGTTGTGGACATATTATAGTAGCTACCAACGATATTTCTTTTACATACTTCCTTACAATCTCCTTATTCATGAAAAGAATTTGTGTCGATGGCATAGTTACTACAAATAGTTTTAAAAATTACTCCGAATCTCTGTATGATGCTTCATTCACTCCCCATCATTTCTGCAGTCTCTTTTGGAAATTTTCAAAAAAGTACTGGGCACTACTAGCATTAATATTATTCCATAATCCTACATGTGTTGATTAGCAATTGTCAATTTTCATTATTGCGAACTATTAACCTTTCTAATAGATTTAAAAATTACTCCGAATCTCTGTATGATGCTTCATTCACTCCCCATCATTTTTGCAGTCTCTTTTTGGAATTTTCAAAAAAGTACTCGGCTTTAATTAATATTATTCCATAACCCTGCATGTGTTGATTAGCAATTAATTGTCAATTTTTATTATTGCGAACTGTTAACCTTTCTAATTTTTTATCTCATATTTCTCATTCATTGTTAACTGTTCCTTTTTAGATGTGTTAAACAAAGTAATTTTTTCACACATTTCTTCGTCATTAATTGTTACTTACTGTTAAGTTATTTTTATTATTTGTCTTTTGTATATTTTGCCATCTTGACAGCCTCATAATTAGGGAAGTTGAGCAAAAGAAAAGTCCTAGTTTCTCCTCCAGTCGTTGTTGAAGTTTCTCTTTATTGTTTCACAACAAAATTTCTTTGTTTCTGTGTTCTCGTTTGCCATTTCCAAACTTGTAATCCATAAGACAAATCATGAATTTCAAATGTATTGGAGTAGCGACTTCAACAACTTTCCTGTACTCTGGATAAATGTGGCATTTATCTTCCTTCACAGCTGATCTTATTATTTTATAAAAATTCACCATTGTTAAAAATTAAATGAATTATGTAAAATATGAGACTTAAATATAAACTTTTTCTTATTAAAATATTGACGGTAGTGGATTTAAAATAATACTTCTATTTATTTGTTATTACGAGTATATAATCTTAATTTATACAATTTACATCTTGTATTTATACCTGAATTTATCTACTTTTTCAATTTATATCTGTGTCTTGAACTTATATACATAGTTATCTCTTTTTCATATATTTATCTATTTTATTTATATGGCATAAGTAACAATAATTTTGTAGTATCTATTGTAATTGGGAGTTTGCCCTGTTATAGACAAAAAAAAAACAAATATTGGGATTTTGTGAGCTTAACTTCAATAATATTGATAATGCTTTGTTGACCGATAATGGAACAATAGCATTTGAACTGGATCTGTAAGCTTTACTATAACATTGGATACCTTAGTCAGCGTGGAAAATGTTCTCTCTTTAACTACATTAGTACTGCACGAAGACTCATCTATATGTAAGCAAATTCGATGGAAATAGTTGTTGCTCGTGATATCTCTGTTTTCCGCCTTTTAAGTCGTTCACTACTTCTATCAATTTTGAACTGACAGGTGCTCACCTCTCTCCTGCCTTATATGGAGAAATGCTGATTCATTTTAGAAACTGATTGAGAATTCCGTTTGTTCTTGTCCATTTTGTCTTAAACTCGGATATTAAGTGAAACAGGACACTTTTCAGTTCTTCAAATATGATTATGGAAAAATGGGTCATAACTAGACTAAAGAATTTTAGGTCGCTAATATATGATTTTTAGTGCCTAAAATAGGCTTTGAAGTTCAGGTAACAGACTTTAAAAATCGAAAAATAAGCTCTAATATAAAACCATTTTTTTTTTAAATCAAGTTAGAAAGTTACTGAAATTTCAGTTATAACATTGTGAAATATATTTCAGTGCATATAAAATTATTACATTAACTATATAATATTTATCTAACTTTGCCACATTATTACATTAATCAAAATAATAATACAACACTATTGCTACCACCACTCCTGCCTCCTCCACTACTACCACCACCACTTCCACTGCTCTACTGCCGCTGCTGCAAATGCCGCCACTGCCACTGCCACTGCCACCACTGCCACCAACACCACCACCATCATGAGTTGGTTATGGTCAATTGTCTGCTACAATTTTAATACTCTACTGGGGGTACATCAGAACTCAGCTTTCCAACAATTAAACAGCACCTGATGCTATCTGTAGTTTCATCTACAGGCAGCCAGATTTGTGATCACTGATCACCAGGGAACGGATTTATATGGACTAAAAATATATGAAATATGTAAATATATATGTAGTTATTTTTACCAAAATATGGAATTAAATATGGATTTTTACCAAAATATGGAATTAAATATGGACTTAAAATTATAAAAAAATGACTATGTACGTTAAATATTGGTACATTTTAATCAAACTAAACAAAAAATATAATGGACGTACCTTATCTTCCAATGTAGTTTCAACAAAACACAATTTTTATTGTCTGTTACCATAACAATAGGTTACAAACATTTCTTTCAAGTGCTGAAAAGTGAATCTTCTTCTATTGTCTCTGAGGATAGATTTATACTGACTAAAAGAGCGTTCGACGTCACAAGAAGTAACTGGTACATAATTCAATTTCACAATGTCTGCTGGGGATAAGTCCAAGTTAATCTTCACTGTTGATTCACCACTCATCACAGCAACAACCTTTTGTAGTTCTTCATATCCAGGGTTTTTTGAAAGTACAGTGTCCACCTTAGCTCTTACTGCATCTGCAACTTTACCTCTACCACGATTCAGTTGTTCCACAGTACTATTTATAATTTCAAAACTTTCAGATAGTGAAAGGTGCCTATTTTGGAGACTTTTGAGCGTTTTTATGATGCATGAAAATGTATGCTGAATGTGAGCTAAGTCATTCTTCACACTTATGTCACAGGTAACTGTTTTCGCAGTATCAATTGAGACTGCATCTTCAGAGTCCAATGCAAGGAGAACATTGTTAATAGAGTCTATATGTTCGGCATAATATTCAACTGCTTCTAGCCATGTACCCCATCTAGTTAAAATTGGCTTTGGTGGCAATGGAATTTCAGGGTACATTTCTTTCAACACGTTAACTCTACTGGGAGCTTTGAGAAATACTTTTTTCACTGATGAAATCAACAAATCTACTTTAGGGAAATTGTCTCTGACCACTTCTGCCACACGATGAAATGCATGCGCCACACAAGTAAAATGAGTCAATTTAGGATATACAACAGATAATGCTTGTCCAGCTTTGACCATATAAGGGGCAGCATCGCTAATAAAGAATAACACATTATCGTACATAATACCCTTTGGCCACAGGATACCCATAGCTTCGTTGAACAGTTTAACTATAGTTTTGTTATTGCACTTTTCTAGAACATCACAATGTAAAAGAATTCGTTCAGAATATTGTTCACTTAACAAACCGATAACTACATTACCAACAAGTCTACCTTCTTTGTCGGGAGTCTCATCAATGGAAACCCAAATTGAACTATCTTTAATTTCATCTCTTATCTTCTGTATTGTCTCATCGTAGATGGATGGAGCATACGTCTTCCTAAGTGTTGACTCATCCGGGATTGTATGTTGAGTATATTTTTCAAGGAATTCCCTGAAGACCTTATTCTTTAGTTTGTAGAGAGGAATATCAGCAGAGATGAGAGAACGGCACAGGTCGATGTTAAACTCAGATCTTACATTCGATGTTGTTGGTTGTGTTAAAAACAATTGTCTCTGCTTGGAATTTAGTTGTTTGTTGGCCTGATGTTTACTAGTTGTAATGTGTTGTTGCACCAGGAACTTTTGTGTAGATGATACTGCACACTGACACAAATTACAAAATAATATTTTATTGTCAGTTGATAAACCATCTTCTTTAAATTCTGAAATGTAACTTGTTAGTTTTGATTTTAAATTGACTGAATGACGTACTTTTGGCATATTTACCGTCTTTATAGTATGATTTACAAAACTGAACCTATGTGTACTCTGACTGGCATTTAACTGTTGAGCTGCACAACTGAAGTCTGTTAAAAATTTTAAATTAAATTAATACAGTTTTGTAACTTACTTTCCCATTGTTGATAGGACTGCTAATTTTCAAATAACTCTGATGTTAAAGGGATTACTGAACATGTGTTTAAATCTCTATTGTTGAAATGTATTTTTAAAAGTTAATGGAATTTTGTTTTGGTTTATTGTTAAACCTAATATAATATGGACTGTTTTATATGAAATATGGAAAATATATGGAAATTAACGAAAATATGTACTAAACTCTAAAATATGGAAAAATATGGAAAATAAAAGTAGGATTTTTCAACCCTACACATTGTGAAACATAAAGATAATGCAAAATATAAATTATATTAGCTTTATAAGTAAATATGTATTTACATATAAATCCTTTCCCTGCTGATCACTAATGTCACAACGAATTCTGCACAGAGTCCCCTTATACATCCTGTGAACATAATTGTTCCTTATAGTGGATTCTGATGGAATATTTCTATGGTAATATTTTTTAGAAGCCTTTTCAAATGAGAATTCTAAAGGCCGTTAAACTGGATATTTGCTGCGACAATGACTCAGTATAGTTCAGCATAAAATTAATTTTTGTTTGAAGAAATATTTAATCTCTGGCTTAGTAGAGAAATTTTATTTTATTTATCTATTTTTTTTTTTACTTCAAGTTTTCTTGGTGTGTAGTTTCTTGCACATGTTAAGTGGGACATTTTATAAATGCATATCCTTCACACAGAAAACGAAATGATAAACAGCTTAGGTAAACTGTTCCATACTTGAAATAACCTAACCTAATTTCAAAAGTATAGTAGGCCTTTTTATTAAACATTCCGGATTTCCAATAAGATTTTAATAACGCAAATTTTAAATTAAAGTTATAGGAAACACCATCACTTCATTACACAGTATGCTACACCATGGCAAAACTGGTTTAAAATGTATCCCAGCAAAGAGTAAAAATAAAAAATAAATACACCAACAGGAATTAAAATTTCTTCCAGCTCATGAACAGACTTTCACTTGTATAAACTGGAGAAAAAAAAAATTATTTCAATACTAAGACCTGTTTGCTGCATGCTTGGCACTATACTATCTGTCCATGTGACGTTAAGTCCGAAAATTCTTGTAGCCATTGATGTATCAGGAAAACCTTTGAAGTCTTGAATGTAGCCATTCCACAGTTCATGTATTCATACGCCATATTTTACAATTCAAAAAATGAAGACAGAATCCACAATTTGATTGCAACATATGAAAAGATTACCAGGTAGAAGGGATAGTTGCACTTTCTCTTTTTCCAAGAATTGGGTGCGGTCTTTGTTAATTGTGTGTTACAGCACCTTGAACGCTATAAAGTAATAAAGCAACCCCAGGCCAGATCAAGGAATATGATATGTGTAGTCCTAGTTCAAAAATGAATACAAACTGAAGTACCCGGTATACAACTTGATTACCGGTACACAACTTTTAACACTATATCACTTCAGAGAACGTATTGTTTGTCTTTCTTATGTTAAATTTAACATAAAAAAGACAAACAATACGTTTTCCGAAACAAACTGAAGAATATATTTTGGAATTTATAATATGTTGTTGTTGTTTGTTGTTTTCTAATGCCAGGCGTTTGACAATAAAGTCATTTGACCTCTTGCACTCCAATATTTTTCAAAGATATTATCATGGCCAGCCACTGAAGCACAGATTTTGAGGTGTTCCGAATCCATTTCTTGGTTTGAGTTGCACAATGGGCAGTTAGGGGACTGATATATTCCAATTCTATGCAAGTGTTTGGCCAAACAATCATGGCCTGTTGCCAATCTAAATGCAGCTACAGACGATTTGCGTGGTAAATCGGGAATTAACTGTGGATTTTGATGCAGAGAGTTCCATTTTTTCCCTTGAGATTGTGTTATCAAATTTTGTTTGTTGAAGTCTAAGTATGTAGATTTAATAAATCTTTTCACAGAGTAATACGTAGGTTTAATAACAGGTCTGTAAGTAGCAGTGCTGCCCTTCTTTGCTAAAGCATCCGCATTCTCGTTTCCCAGGATTCCACAATGGGATGGTATCCATTGGAATACAATTCTTTTATTGAGTCATATTAATTGAGAGAGCATTTTAGTTATTTCTGCTGTTTGAGATGAAGGTGTGTGTTTAGAGACTATGGATAGAATAGCTGCTTTGGAGTCTGACAATATAACTGTATTTTTAAATTTATTGATGTGGCATAGAAGATTCCTGAGACTTTCACTTATTGCAATGATTTCTCCGACAAAACTTGTTGTTCCATACCCAAGAGATCTATAAAGTGAGAAGAGACAGCACGTAACACCTGCACAGGCACCTTATTCTCTGGAGATCAAGGATCCGTCAATGTATAAATGAAGCCAGTTATAAATTTTCGAATAAAGTGGGTGTTTTGACTTTTCAAAGGCAAAATTAGTATGCTCCATCATCAAAATAGGCATTTTTAGGTTCTATAAAAGTAAGTACCAATTTTAGGCATAGTTTTCTATGAAACATATACTTGTAAGTTTTTATGCATTTATCATTTAAGAATTAAAATAGGTTTTTACCTAAAATCCGAAGACCTCTCATTTGCTTTCTTAAATTATTACCACTATGTTTCTTGAAAATAAATGATGGCCTGGTCTGTATTATTTCAAACAGCTCCACAGGTGCCAACCTTTCAAGACTTATCAGATCAGTAATCCCACAGCGCTTATGCCCCACACCCCACTTCTGGCAAAGTCGATGTTATTGTTCAGTCAACTGTATGAAGACAGGTTTCAACCTCATAAGTGACACCAATAAAGCATCACTCATGAGACAACTAAGCCAGAAGCTAATGGTGTAGGATGGCCAGTTCCTTTCCCCCTCCCATGCATATATTGCTGACTAGTTACATATTACACTAATCAGACTTCAGATGCATACAAACAATTGTTCTTCCTCTGACACATATACCGTCAAGTGAGATGTACTGCCTGATAATAGATGTACATATCAGCCAGAACTTCAATCAGAGGTAAAAGTCGATGTAATCATATTATGCAGAGTGAACCGTAAGTAATATCATTAATGTCTGGGGGATTATTCATAAACAAAAAAAATGTAATACAGTTTTGCTCGTTTTTTCCAGATAAAAATTGTTTTATATGAAACATTTCATTATGTGATTGAATTCTCAATATGCTCAGTCAATTTAAGACAGCAGTGTACCTATTATGAAAATAAATTATTGAAAGATTTTAGTTTTGTCCTTTAAATGTGTAGAAATTTGATCAGAGCAAATGTAACTTCCTGTTCTGCAAAGGAATTTTACTATGTTACATTTGTTCGGATCAAATTTCTGCACATTTAAAGGACGAAACGAAAATTCTTTCAATCATTCATTATTAGAATACACCGCTCTCTTAAATTGACTGAGCATATTGGGAATTAAATCAATTGCTTCCCCAAAACACGCTATGAACTATTTCATATAAAACAATTTTTATCTCAAAAAGGAAACAAAAACGAGAAAAATTGTATTAAACTTTTTTGTTTGAAATATCTCAAAGAATAACCCCCCCCCCCCCTGAAATTAATTACATTATTTACTGTTCAGCAGCTGCTGCTTCTGCAAAAACAGGATGTTTTGTGATATTTTTGCATCTAACAGCTTGCTTTTCTGCAAATTTGTTCTTGAAGTATACTTCTCCTTATGATATCATCTTGATCTTTTGGATCAGAAGTCGTTCCAGTATTGATGTGTTTAATGTAAACTTGAATTCTGTCTGATTTTTTTTTCTCACAGCATTGAAGACTCTTACCATAGGAGAGTCACTGTGAGGCACACTTAGTACTGCAACACAACGTTTTCCCAACACAACTTTTTTTATGTTTCATTTTTGAAACCTGCAATTTTCATCCTATTTGCATCTACACTGTAGATCCGTTTCAAATCTCTGTGTCTTCCTGGAAGTAATGCTGTAGTGGAGAGTGTTTTTCCTTCAATGAATATAATGTGGACATCCAAAAAGTCCAGAATGAATTTAGAAATTGTTCGAGCCATGTTTGCTATCTTAACCAACTTGAACATGACCTGTCAGGAATTCGCAGCAAAATTGGAGATCCAGAGAATATCTGTTAAAAAAATTCACTCTCTAAGAATACCAGTAGTTTAAGTAGACCTAATAGTGTGTAAATAGAATGAGTATTCTAATTTCTTTATGGTAGTTTTTGATATGTTTATATCTGTTCCTGGAAGTAGTGAAAAAATCTGTTAATCTTAGTATACAAGAACAATTCTGTGGCACCGTATATGAAAGCAATAACCCTCAAATAAAAAAAAGGAGAGAGAGATTATAGTATTAATGTGATGCTACACTTCTCACATATCCTCCCTCAAATTATGTACTGTATGTTGTGTACAAAGTTGAAGTAGAGATATAGAGGTGGTAGCATATTGTAAGCACGTTTAAAATAACAGACCTCCGTGCATAAAATCCTTGATTTCCTCAGAACAGGCCGAGTGAGGGTTATGGGTTTCATGCACGGTGCCACAGAACTGAAAAAATTACTCGTCACCAAAAACAGTCCAAGATTACAGACTAAAAAGACGAAGTAAACACTACAAAGATACCAGAAAATACATTTCCTTTGGAGAGGGAACAGTCAATTGGATCTATGTAATTAGTGACATTGTTTATTTAACTTAAAAATTCAGGAAACATTTTTCTACTTTACACCATTTAATGTTCTAAGCTACAGTGACAGTGACATATTATCGGCAGAAACTGTAGAAAAACTGCTGTAATACAAGCTTTCTCCTTCCACCTCCATTACATGCAACTATGAGTACATTAATAATAATAATAATAATAATAATAATAATAATAATAATAATAATAATAATAATAATAATAATAATAATAATAATAATAATAATAATAAATTTTATTTTACCTGGCATTATTTACATTGTGTATATATATATCATCTCGTCATAGATACAAGGTGTATTATGGTAATATATGATTGACTCATGGCCAGTTTCATCAATCTCTCTTACAATTAATGCTATTAAATCTCTTGTTCATTTAATATCTCATTTTTGTGCTGTTGATTAGTGTAACGAGATACTAAAAAATTTAGTATCACAGCAAGATAACATATTTTATAGTATAATTACTCTTTAAAAAATAATTAGAAGATGAATAATATAAAAGAAATCGGCTCAGAACAAATTATTATGTTAGTTTATCCGAAAACAAATGTATTTTGCATACAGGTTCTCAGAAACTGTATTAACAAAGATGCTGGAAGAACTCTAAGCAAAGTTAGTAGGCCTGCCTATATCTCCATACACAGGAACTTATTGTTACACACTGTACACCAGATTTTTAGAACATAAAATATCCAAATTGGGATTTTGCTAAGTGTAGTAAGATTATATTACTTTGATACTGTATTTAAAATATTAATTCGAATGTTGTAATTTTTAACAAAGAAAGAAAACTTGTAACATACCATTATGTTTAAGGCACCATTCAGTATTAGAACTGTAATATCGAAAGCAATTACGTCATACTTTTCATACAGCAGAAATAAAAAAAAAGGGAACTTGGTTTGGTGCTTATTATGAAGTTTAAACGCTTTTCATACAGTAAGCTTTTAGTGTAGGCCTACTACAGTCTTTGTTTAGCATTAGTTGTAGGGGTGCTTATTATAAAGTTTAAACACTTTCGTACAGTCAGCTTTTAGTGTACTACAGTCTTTGTTTAGCATTAGTTGTAGGGGTGCTTATTATAAAGTTTAAATACTTTCGTACAGTCAGCTTTTAGTGTACTACAGTCTTTGTTTAGCATTAGTTGTAGGGGTTCTTATTATAAAGTTTAAACACTTTCGTAAGGCAGCTTTTAGTGTACTACACTCTTTGTTTACCATTAGTTGTAGGGGTGCTTATTATAAAGTTTAAACACTAGTGTACTACAGTCTTTGTTTAGCATTAGTTGTAGGGGTGCTTATTATAAAGTTTAAACACTTTCGTACAGTCAGCTTTTAGTGTACTACAGTCTTTGTTTAGCATTAGTTGTAGGGGTGCTTATTATAAAGTTTAAACACTTTCGTACAGTCAGCTTTTAGTGTACTACAGTCTTTGTTTAGCATTAGTTGTAGGGGTGCTTATTATAAAGTTTAAACACTTTCGTACAGTCAGCTTTTAGTGTACTACAGTCTTTGATTAGCATTAGTTGTAGGGGTAATCCTCGTTTAGATTTGGAGTCTGATGTTTTTCTGAATTCGTGATGGTTTAAAAACTTAATTTATTACCCCAGAGACTTTAATATATTTTGATATTTTGTTTGCCATATCTTCATCTATACTAAATGACATCTTGTAAGCCAAAAAATTAAAACAGCTGACTCGTTCAATTAAAGTATTATTAATACAAATTTTGCTTTGAATAGGATATTTCTCTTTGAGAGCTATAACTTTAGTTTTATCTGTAGAAATGCTAAGTCAAAAATCTGAGGTAATTTATTGTAGATTACAGGCTGCACTCTGGAGGTCATCGACAGAAGTAGCAATTAAAATTTGATCATCTGCATACAGCAGTGTGTCCAGTAGTAGAGAGCAAATCCTGCATTTATTTATACTGGCGAAGTTAAGGCCATAAAGCCTTCTCATAACCAGTGTTCAGAAAATAGTAGTATTATCAAGGCTGCCTAGACTCTTACAATGCATCTGTCCTTCAGGTCCTTGCAATGACTGGGTGGTTTAGATCATAAGTCTATCATGCAGTGGAGTTTGGGTTCACATCAGTACAGTCAGTTGAATGTAATTTGGGAATGTGCCTGGATGAGGAGTTAGCACAAAGGATCTACAAGGTCGCAGTGACCATCTCGAAAGGTATCAGTAACAATAACAGTCCATTAGTTAACAAAATGATAATATAGGCTACATTGAAGACACACAATACTTTTAACAAGCTGTTAAATCACAACCGGTATTAAATTGTTGGCTAACATCTGTCAGGGCATCTGCATATCAGATGCTAATGAACAGTATGTTATAATTGGAACTTGGAAAATTCAGTTGGCCCAAATTTTGTTTCTGGATCTGTACAATTAAAAAATTCCACAGAAAGGTGAACACAATCAATGAATGCAATTGATATATCTAATTTTCATATTCAATCTAATCTGAATATTTATCAAATTTAGCTATTCTATTCTATTATCTATCCGATAATATTGCAAAACAGGTAACATATTTGCAACCAAGACCTCTTCAAGTGATATCTTTATCCAGTGCTTTTGCTTCAGTCAAGTCTCATTTTACAAACCTATGGATCAACAATTGGCTCTCTTCTGACAAAGGAAAAATTTTACAGTCTGTACAAAAAAACCAAATGACCTGGAAATGTACAAAACCTTGCCCAGACATGTTCAAACATTTTTAACAAGAGCCAGAACAGGTCACATTGCCACTCAATTGTACCTACGCCGATTTCACATTTCTGATAATCCTACTTGTCTGTGGTGTAATAATCATGATGAAGATCTGGAACACATTCTTCTATACTGTCCATCCATAAACCACAAAATAAGTAAATTAAAATCATCAGTACCAGTTGCAAAAGACACAGCCCTGCAGTATATATTGACTACACCCCAACTCTGGCTACTAGCAACAGGCATGTATGATGAACACCGATCAAAATACCCCTCATTTCTCGTGAAAAACAACAACTGAATAGACTACAGTGGATTATAGTGAACTTTATGTTGTCAGCAAACAGCTGGATACATTAAGAAGATTGATTGATCTATTCTATTCAACCTACATACTATCGATATTGATCTATAGGTCTAAATATATTTTAATATGTTCTGTGCATTCTAATTCATTAGATATTAATACATTCCAACCTTAAGCTGACGCCATCCCTGTTGAACTCCTCCACTTCTGCATGTCCTACTCATTTGGCCTCAGGAATAGCTGTGGTCCTCCACTGGCCCGTGGAGAAACGACCTGGAGAAGAAATTCGAAAGAAAGTTAGCCCAATATTGAGTGAAATACAATTAGTTTATTTATAAATTCTGTTCCTACTTCATTATTTGAAGTACAAAGTATTGCGATTCTGCAGGATGTCTATTTCGAGAAAGTACACATTGTCTGAAATCCTGATATGAAGAAAATGTTTTTGAGCACACTGTTTATGTACAACTATTTCTTCTATACTATTTGCTAGGTTTTTATTCAATATCTATATATGGAATATAATAATTTCTAGTTAAGAAATTAATATGTGTATAAAATTAAACACAACCATATATGACTATTTTGGTGCTACTTGACACCATCCTCACAAAAGATTATTAAAGAGCCAAATTAAAGAATATCTAATTTATCACGCCTTCTATTCTGCAAGTGAATTTATGACATTCAACAACGCTTCATGAATATTTCTATCTTGTATTAAATAGGTATTGATGCTAAACCTTTGTGTTGTACTGGTACTAGTAGACTATATTGTAAAACTCTTCTGTATATATTTCAACTAGACTGTGACTATAATAAAATTAAGACAATAATGTACTATTAAGATTTTTTTATGTTCCATATTCTAGCTGTGAAGCGATGTATGAATACCATGGAATGTCAGTGAGTGAGTGAGTGAGTGAATGAGTTTATTGGATGCAAAGGCAATATCACTTACATTTCTTCAATGTAATCTCCTCCCATGTGTATCACATTTTGCCACACATGTGGCATGATACACCATCAGTGCATCGGTTGGTGTCCTCCATCGACCGCACTAAAGGGCTGATAACAGCATCTCTCGTACTGAAATATTTTCCTCACAGAATGTGGAGCACGGTTTTGTAGCATAAGCCTGCTTCTGCAGCTGTCATGCACAGTCCATCAGCGATTAACATCAAGCATGGCAGCATGAGTCATCACCTGTAAATTCAATATTATCTTCACTGCCAATTGGAGGGAACTCAAATATTTTTCTTTCCTAAGACATTTTTCACTTTCTTTGCCTTTTTATTACGATACGTAGTGATTACCTATGAAACTCTTCTTCTTAACAGGGGATTCCTCAGCAGCCTGTAAGCTTGTATTTACTCATTCAACAGCAACATTGGAAGCAGCAGTTTCTACTAATTCACGTTCCTCTTGCACTTTCCTCACATGTTAAGGCACATAACGATAGTTATGTTTAAGATATCTGTTAAAAATATATTACTGAAACATATGCCAATGTGCACAAAGGAATATTTAAATACTGTATAAAGCTTTAAAATTTAACCATTTATTCTTGTTTGTACTGCCCTTGTGTCCTCTCTTGTTTCGTGGAGAATCTACTGGAAGAGAAGCAGCATCAAGACTCAGATGAAAAAAAATAGATTGCCTGCTAGTGTGTGATTACAAAATAATTAGTGCATCTCTTAAAAGAAACTAAGTGTCTTATTTTCAAGTAGGCTAACTATTTTAGTGTGTCATGCATTACTCACTGGGTAAATAGTACGTCAATTGCTAAGTGACTAGTGCATTATATTGTAAGTAACTAGGGTCCTATTTAATAAGGAAGTGACATGTTACTGTAGATTAAGATGATTGTAAAATCACTGTATTATTGTTAGAATAGTGTACACTGACGATACCATGAATAATTGTATTTCAACAGCTATTAAAATATCTAATCTAACCTAATCTAATCTAACCATTCTCAGGTCCCCACTTGTGCCTTCTTCCAGACTATCATGACTTTCCCTTTTTTTTTTTAACTTATAATATTCGATCTCGTATTTACTAGAAATTTTACCACTTATATTAAGAACACTAAATTAATCATCCATTTCTGAATGGGTCTTTATGTTTCACAACATGAGGCTTTTTTACGGTTACAAAATAAATCTGTTGGCATACACCCATTACTTCATTAGATTAAATTATGTGAAACCTTTAACAGTAAGATAAGTATGTTATAAATATAGATTTGAAAAACTGCAAGTCATGTTCTGAATTATGGTTCCATTAGTACAGAATATTTTAATTAATCTTTTCTTGTTTCCACATGCATCCAACTGCAAAAAAAGAAAAAAAAAAAAACTTTACCCTAGTTACCTACAAATTTTTACAAAATAAACTATTTTCGCTATTTCCGCAATAAGAAAACTCCCAATAATATATGATTATAGAAAACTATAGGAAAATACTGTCAACCAAAACTGTAAGAGACCAGCACATCCAGAGACTGTTTATTTTAGGATGGTTATTTATTATAGTGAACATATCGTTGACATAATAACTAATAACTTTAAAGATTTGAAGTGTTCAGGTTATATTAGGCACATAAGGATTTAAATTATACGTATTTTCCAAAATTTTAAATTTCTAGGTTTTTTAAAAACCTGTACACTATTCAAATTTTTGATGTTCATGAAAATGTTGATGGCGTTGTTAACTAATGCTGAGTTCTTGGTAATAAAGACATTAACTCTCCTGCTCTCCAATATCTCTCACAAGCAGTAGGTTTAGAGGAAAGGGCTGGACATCACTGAAGATGATTCTGATCCATTTCGTTCTGAAGACTGCACAATGGACGAAGTGGTGAAGAAAAAATTACAATTTTGTTCAAGCGTTATTAGTATTATTTTCTGATTTTAGCTTAGAAATTGTGTTTCTTAAAACGTCTCTGATGCAATCTTGGTTGCAATGCACCTCCCATAATCCTGATGTTTCCCAAATTAAAATACAACATTTAATGCCATGGCAGCACATCTCACTTGACGACATCTATCAGAGGAAGAACAATCGTTTGTAGACCAGTATACAGACGTGGACAAATTATTAACAAAATTGACGATTTTTATGATAATTCTGTGTACAAAATTTGACTTTTCAATTTAGACTACAGTTGACAATTTTGCAGATTTCTATCATTACAATAGATAGAAATATGCAAAAATGTCAACTGTAGTTTAAATTGAAGAGTCAAATTTTGTAAAAATATATAATAAACATCTTCATATTTTGCTAATAATTTGTAAATATGCAAAAATGTCAACTGCAGTTTAAATTGAAGAGTCAAATTTTGTAAAAGTATAAAATAAAAATCTTCAGTTTTGCTAATAATTTTGAAATATCCAAAATGTAAACTGTAGTCCAAATTGAAGAGTCAAATTTTGTAAAAATATATAATAAAAATCTTCAGTTTTGCTATTAATTTGTAAATATGCAAAAATATCAAATGTAGTTCGAATTGAAGAGTCAAATTTTGTAAAAAAAATTATGCAATACAAATCTTCAATTTTGCTAATAATTTAGAAATACGCAAAAATATCAACTGTAGTCTAAGCTGAAGAATCATATTTTGTAAAAATATGTAATAAAAATCTTCAATTTTGCTAATAATTTAGAAATACGCAAAAATATCAACTGTAGTCTAAGCTGAAGAATCATATTTTGTAAAAATATGTAATAAAAATCTTCAATTTTGCTAATAATTTGTCCACGTCTGTATCTTAAGTCAGATTAGTGTAATATGTAGATGCACACACTAACTACCTATATCACTGTCCCCGGCATCTTGTGATTTAGGTAGCCCCTCATCTAACCCACAATAACATTTTCACATTAGGCCATGATTGTTTGGCCAAGCACCTCCATAGAATTGGAATATATCAGTCCCTAACTGTCCATTGTGCAACTCAAACCAAGAAATGGATTCGGAACACCTCAAAATCTGTGTTTCAGTGGCTGGTCATGATAATATCTTTGGAAAATATTGGAGTGCAAGAGGTCAAATGACTTCATTGTCAAACGCCTGGCATTAGAAAACAACAACAACAGCATTTTCACTTCGTATGTCACGGTAAGTTGTGTTGGTATGACTTAAAAACAGATGAAGCAGTACAAGCACAAGCAAGGAAACAAGTGAAGATGTTGAAGCTATGTAGCAATGGAACATATAGTGTGCTCGATCACCCATCGAATTTATTAGTAGGTATATTCTTACTAAATTCCATCCATAATTTATGTGTTTTGAATATCTGTGACACAAAATCGTGAATATTACTTATGTCCCAGCCACTCTAGGAACTTGATGAAATACCTTGAAAATGCCTTGGATTTATAGTATTGATTATTAGAAATTGATGTGATCACTGGAAGAGCTGTAAGCCCATCTAACCCATCATAAATACGTAACTTACTTATATACCAAAATCGTCGTGCGTGAACGAAGAACGGCCATATTTCTTTAATATATTTAATTTTGTCCTTTAAATGTGCAGAAATTCCTCCAATCATTTATTATCATAATACACTGCTCTCTTAAAGTGACTGAATATATTGAGAATCAAAATAATGACTTTCCTAGAACACGCTATGAAATGATCCACATAAAATAATTTTTATCTCGAAAAGGAAACAAAAACGAGCAAAATTGTATTAAACATTTTGGTTTGAAATATCACAAAGAACAATCCTCTGCAATTAATGACATTGCTTACAGTTTACCCAGTACCTATAGTGAGAAGTCATATCATTTTCTGGACGCCAGTTTCTTACTTAAGAAATCATAGGTTTAAAAATTAGTGACTAAAGTAAGATTTTGGTTTTATGTGATGTTGGATATTTCTCCTTCTGTACCCAGAACTTGGACCGGAAAATCTCCAGCAGGAACATGAGAAGTGCTAGAAGTAGTCCCATAAGTAGGACCATGAAGGCGCTACTTAGATGAGGAAGCGAGAGGCCTGATTTCAGGATATCTGTACCGGGGCTCCTGGAACATGAATGTGGTGCTTTATAGTCACTCCTGCACCAGAACTACTGTCTTCCTCCTACGAGTTTAGCGCTGGGACCTGAGGTATTCTTGCCATCGGTGCGGGGGTTTGCAGGTAGATTCTTTTGTTGCTACAGCCAAGCCGAGACAAGCGGAGTGGGAAGTATTAATCGTCCAAAAATATGCAGTCTTCAGTTTGTAGTAGTGTGTGAATATTTCATATACATATTGTTTACCTAGGTCTATATGTTTTTGTTATTAATATATTAAATATATTGTCCCAATTTTTGCTCAAAAGTCTCCCTGATGTTAGCTATGTTAATATTATATGAATTACTCACCATTACAAGTTATTTTTAAGGAAACATGCTGCGGAAAAGTTTTTGGTTTTATTCTATTGGAATTTTAGAATATATGTGATTGGTATCGTGAAAAACAGATTCCTATAATGTCATGCGAAAATCATTTGATGGTAATATCTTAAAATACAAATCAAGTAGTTTTACTTCTCAAGTGAGTTCAGCAGTACAGTATATTTAAATTGATTACTTTACTAATTTAATTCAATTCTACTAATCACTAAATTTTATAGTATGATTCTTCTTTTCATTTATATTATTGTAGTTGTATTATGATTTTTCTTTTTATTTATTTTATTGTATTTGTATTTCTGGTAGTGTGATGGCCTTAACTTCACCAAAATAAATAAATAAATAAATAAATAAATAAATAAATAAATAAATAAATAAATAAATAAATAAATGAATGAATGAATGAATGAATGAATGAATGAATGAATGAATGAATGAATGAATGAATGAATGAATGAATGAATGAATGAATGAATGAATGAATGAATGAATGAATGAATGAATGAATAAATAAATAAATAAATAAATAAATAAATAAATAAATAAATAATAACATTTTCTACAATTCTTTATCTCTCCAAAAATACGTTAGAAAACTAATAGGCATACTGCTCTCGTAAATTGGGCAAATGTTTTCAGTATGATTGTACTTCCTTCCAGACTGCCACTGTCACTGTCCCCTCCCGCTCCAGTACCGCGCTAGACTAGTCAGAACCGCATTCCTCTCAGCACTAAACTCCTCAGAGGATGACAGTACCACTCTTTGGCGGTGCTGCATAGGCCTACATTTCGTGCTAGAATTAATTTTAGGTGCAAGCTATTTTTTATATACCACTCTCTGGGCCGAACTGGCGTCCAACATTTATTACAGTCAACTAATATAATCAATTGCTTTGGGTTTTAAGTTGTGACACGTTGCCTGTAGCTTTTCAAGACTCAAGTTAAATACCTACCTGGGTGTGAAATCTGAAACCCATTTATCGACGAATCCGCTTTCTATGAGACGCTGGATGATAACGTTGAATCGAGGTATCAGAGGAGACCCTCTACGCAGCGCCAGAGTGGTGTGGTGTTTCAGCAAACAGGCTTCGGACATCACGTGGAACTTCCAGCCCTGAATTCAGGAAGAGAATGCAGGCATACAGGAAGAGAATGGCGAACAGCAGCATGTTTTTCAGTTCGTTATTTTACTATACTTTATCAACTGCTATGGTTATCTAGCGTTTGTGTGAGATGAAGGTGATAATTCTGTGGTGTTCGGTCAAAACATGATAACTCCAAAAAACCTGTATTGTATTGTATTGTATTTATTAACATTCCATGGTATTCATATATTGCTTTACAGCTAGAATATGGAACAAGTCAAAAACTTAATACTATTATAAAGTCTTAATTTATAGTCACAGTCTAGATGAAATATATACAGATGAGATTTACAATATAGTCTACTAGTACAACACAAAGTTTTAGTATCAATTTCATGAAGTGTTATTGAATGTCGTGAATTCACCTACAGAACAGAAGGCGTGAGAAATTAGGTACTTCTTTAATTTGGCCCTAAATAATCTTATATTTTGAGTTTCATTTTTTTTATCGATTAAAAATTTTTACTGCCATATAACGCACTCCTTTTTGATAGCACGATAGACTTGCCGATGGAGTATGAAAGTCATTTTTTTGACGTGTATTTATGCTATGAACTGTTGAATTAGTTACTAAGTTTTCACGATTACATACGAGGAAGATTATTAATGAAAATATATACTGACAAGCCATGGGCATTATTTGTAGTTTTTTTAAAATAGTCCTACACGATTCCCTAGATTTGGCACCTACTATTATTCTAATTACTCCTTTTTGTAATAGAAATATATTGTTACTATCTGTGGAATTTCCCCAGAATATTATTCCAAAACTCATTATAGAATGGAAGTATGCGAAGTATATTGTTTTTAAGGTATTGATATTTACTATCTTTTGCATAGATCTAATAGCAAAACAAGCTGAATTTAGTTTGGGGGTAATTTCTTTAATATGATTTTTCCAATTTAACACATTATCGATTTTTAAGCCAAGAAATTTGGCTGTTGTTGTTTCTAATAGGGATCTATTGTTAATTATTGCGCTAGAAATTTCCAAGTTTGAATTTGCACAGGATTTAAATTGAATTATGTTAGTTTTGTTACAGTTTAATACCAATTTATTAACTGAAAACCAGTCACATATTTTGAAGAGAATTTCCTCTGTTGAAGATTGGAATGTGTTGGAGTTATTGGCTTTTTTGAGATACAAGCATTTTTATTTCCACTTTTGCTATACAAATCATAATTCTAGTTACATACAAATGTGAAAGAAAATAGCATAAGATTAGATGGAGATATCACGGCTGTACCGAACGAAAGAGAACTGTTTTTATATAGGGCTGTGCTTTTAGTTAAAAAAAGGTCATTTTTGGAGTTATCATGTTTTGACCGAACACCACAGAATTAGGGATCGTATTCTGTCAGTTATTCATAGATTTCAAAAAGGCATATGACTCGGTTAAGAGGGAAGTATTATATGATATTCTTATTGAATTTGGTATTCCCAAGAAACTAGTTCGATTAATTAAAATGTGTCTCAGTGAAACATACAGCAGAGTCCGTATAGGTCAGTTTCTATCTGATGCTTTTCCAATTCACTGCGGGCTAAAGCAGGGAGATGCACTATCACCTTTACTTTTTAACTTCGCTCTAGAATATGCCATTAGGAAAGTTCAGGATAACAGGCAGGGTTTGGAATTGAAAGGGTTACATCAGCTTCTTGTCTATGCAGATGACGTGAATATGTTAGGAGAAAATACACAAACGATTAGGGAAAACACGGAAATTTTACTTGAAGCAAGTAAAGCGATCGGTTTGGAAGTAAATCCCGAAAAGACAAAGTATATGATTATGTCTCGTGACGAGAATATTGTACGAAATGGAAATATAAAAATTGGAGATTTATCCTTCGAAGAGGTGGAAAAATTCAAATATCTTGGAGCAACAGTAACAAATATAAATGACACTCGGGAGGAAATTAAACGCAGAATAAATAAGGGGAAATGCGTGTTATTATTCAGTTGAGAAGCTCTTATCATCCAGTCTGCTGTCCAAAAATCTGAAAGTTAGAATTTATAAAACAGTTATATTACCGGTTGTTCTGTATGGTTGTGAAATTTGGACTCTCACTCTGAGAGAGGAACATAGGTTAAGGGTGTTTGAGAATAAGGTGCTTAGGAAAATATTTGGGGCTAAGCGAGATGAAGTTAGAGGAGAATGGAGAAAGTTACACAACACAGAACTGCACGCATTGTATTGTTCACCTGACATAATTAGGAACTTAAAATCCAGACGTTTGAGATGGGCAGGGCATGTAGCACGTATGGGCGAATCCAGAAATGCATATAGAGTGTTAGTTGGGAGGCCGGAGGGGAAAAAGACCTTTAGGGGGGGGGCGAGACGTAGATGGGAGGATAATATTAAAATGGATTTGAGGGAGGTGGGGTATGATGATAGAGACTGGATTAATCTTGCACAGGATAGGGACCGATGGCGGGCTTATGTGAGGGCGGCAATGAACCTTCGGGTTCCTTAAAAGCCATTTGTAAGTAAGTAAGTAAGTATTCTGTCTTAGGGCGTACGGCGATAAGGTTAGTTGTGCATAGACTATATTGATGTAACTTCATGTTGGCGCGTGGAAGACTATATAATCTTATTAAAGACATTTTGTGGAAATGGGATATTACAAAAGAATAAAAAATGTTCATTTATAAAACTTACGTTGTACCAATGCTAAGTTATGTGGCTGAAACATGGTTAAGGTCAAAGCAGACTGCAAGCAGCAGAGATGGGGATATTAAGAAGTATTGAAAGGAAGATTAAAAGAAATAGAATTAGGAATACAGACATAGAGATTACAGAACGAGTTGGTGTTAGACCATTACAAGAGTAAATTGAGCAAAAGAGTCTACAGTACAATGGTTTGGAATTGTTAAAAGGATAGTATCAGAGAGGTTACTAAGAAGAGCATTGGAGATGAGAATAGCGAATAAGAAGAGGACAATGGGAAGACCAAAAATGAGGTGGTTGAACCAGATAAGGGAGAAATTAAACGAACAAGAGTGATGAGTGAAAAATCTTGAAAGGCTAGAGATGTCTGGAGGAAGCTAAGTCGGATAACCCATATAAACGTCAATAGAGGAAGAAGAAGAAGAAGCTACCTCTTGATTTACTCAATAAAAATATTGAAATGTGTTCAAAAGTAGATTGAAACTTTATTCATGTGAAAGAACATATACTTTTAACGAATTTTTATCACGATTATATTTATTGTGTTTAATTATATTTAATGTATCTTAATTGACTATTTATTTACTTACTTGCTTACAAATGGCTTTTAAGGAACCCGGAGGTTCATTGCCACCCTCATAAGACCGCAATTGGTCCCTATCCTGAGCAAAATTAATCCAGTCTCTACAATCATATCCCTCCTCCCACAAATTCATTTTAATATTATCCTCCCCTCTATGTCTCGGCCTCCCCAAAGGTGTTTTTCCCCTCGGCCTCCCAACTAACACACTATATGCATTTCTGGATTAGTCCATACGTGCTACAAGCCCCGCTCATTTCAAACATCTGGATTTAACATTCCTAATTATGTCAGGTGAAGAATACAATGCGTGCAGTTCTGCATTGTGTAACTTTCTCCATTCTCCTGTAACTTCATCCCTCTTAGCCCTAAATATTTTCCTAAGCACTTTATTTTCAAATACCTTAACCTCTCTCAAAGTGAGAGTCCAAGTTTCACAACCATTCAGAACAACCAGTAATATCACTGTTTTATAAATTCTAACTTTCAGATTTTTTTGTAAGCAGACTGGATGACAAAAGCTTCTCAACCGAATAATAACAAGCATTTTCCATATTTATTCTGCATTTATTTTTCTCTTGAGTGTCATTTATATTTGTTACTGTTGCTCCAAGATATTTGAACTTTACCACGTATTCAAAGGATAAATTTCAAATTTTTATATTTCCATTACGTACAATATTTTCGTCACAAGACATAATCGGGATTTATTTCCAAACCTATCTCTTTACTTGCTTCAAGTGAAATTCCCGTGTTTTCTCTAATAGTTTGTGGGCTTTCTCCTAACATATTCACGTCATTCGCATAGACAAGCAGCTCTTAATTGACTATGTCCATCTGTATTATGCACAACAAAAAATACATAAGAAAAACTGTTAGCTATAAACTGTAAGTGGAATAATCATTTTGTGAAAGTAAATTAGAAACGGTTCATTCATTCACAATACGATAAAATAAACGGAATTGCTGTGATATGGGTAAAACGTGTGTGAAAAGTAGCCAATACGTCGTTTTCTTGGAATTTATTCCAAGAAGAGGAGAGCAATATAACAAAATATTATTTACATGATTATAATCATGCTATATAGTTTATTAATCTTAGTAATAACTAAGTTATTTCAAGTCCAAAACAGGCAATGTCTCACCGACTGAGAGGCATAGAACTCCAAGCTTCGTCTGTACATGAGATAAGCGAAGTTCCTGTTCTGGTTTTGAAGTTGATCCACAGCCTCCTTCATCTTGCTGACCGGCTGGAAGCGGCTCACCATTTCCTTGAAGAGAGGATTTTCTTCGTCGTCCCTGGATTTGTTCAGAATCGCGACGAATTTCCAAGGCGTTTTGAGAGTGAGGCCTGACTCCAGGAGTTCCTTGATGTCGCGAATGTCGGTAGGTCGCCATGGAACAGTCACGTTGCTTCCCAGTTGCGCCTGCAATTTTATTCACAATCCACATATAAATTCTTAAAATACAAGAGGAAAGCTTCTGTTTCAAAAGCTGGAAATTTGGTGTTGAAATGACCAGAAATTTTGCCTGATGTCTCTCAATCAGAGAATGGTTATTTCACGCGTTGTAAATCTACGAAACTTGAAACTACCCTTTTGGCTCACATCATAAACCTGTTTTGTAATGCGTGTTGCAGTATATATGTTGCATCCATTTAATTTGGTAATTTTTTATCTTTTCCATTAAGCTTATAGTTTTTAATTAATTTCTCATGACTTCAATTTTTTTGTCCATAAGTGTGTAATCCGCAACATACAGTAGCGTGCAAATTAATCCGAACACGACATATTTTTACATTTTCTGTCATTGTTGGCCTCACAGCTGCTCATACCGCTTTAATTGATATCTGTAGTACGTGTAATTCCATTGTTGAAGGTCTGTCATTATTTTTTTTATAATATGTGACATTTTGCCTGTCGTTTTGTACTTATAAGCATTTCAGTTGTGTTGAAGACTTAATACTGCAATCCTGTGTACAATCTTCACAAATGGATACAACTCCACGAAAAAGGTCTAAAATTATAACTTTAGCAGAGCATTCTTCTATGACAGAGGCAAATTGCTGCAGAATGTCACATCGGTTTGGCTACTGTTAAGTTGATCATAAAACGATATAGGGACACTGGATCCATCACACCCCAGAAAAAAGGAAACTGTGGCCGGAAAAGGAAGACTTCACCTCCAGATGATCGTTTAATTGTCAGGAAAAGTAAATTAAATCCTAGATCAACTGCTGTCGACTTAACCCTCGAGTTAATGGCTACCACTGGGGCGAATATTCACGTCACAACAGTGCGGCGTAGGCTTTTGGAAGCTGGACGAAGGGCTCGTAAGCCTATTAAGAAGCAACTGCTAACCCCTGTTATGTGCAAAAAACGCTTAATGTGGGCAAAATTACATCAACACTGGACAGTGAATGACTGGAAGAATGTACTTTTTTCCGATGAGTCTCATTTCGAGGTCCACGGCCACCGTGTTTCTTACGTACGGAAAGGATCCGAAAAAAGTAACAGCAGCTCATCTCCAACAAGCACCCAAATGCCCCCCTAAAGTAATGTTTTGGGGTTGTTTTACACATGAAGGGCCTGGAGCATTAATACCTATCAAGGGAATGATGAATTCTGACAAATATATTCACTTATTGGAAACCAGAATCGTACCCCAGCTGCAAAAATCATTTCCAGATGGCAGAGGTGTGTTCCAACAAGACCAGGCACCATGCCATACGTCTCGAAAAACTACAGAATTCTTCAACAAGAAGAATATTCAGGTATTCCCCTGGCCAGGCAACTCACCCGACATCAACCCCATTGAGAACTTGTGGTCAATTTACAAAAGAAGAATGCAAAAAATGGATTGTTCTACAAAGGAGAAGATGATTTCTGCCCTCATTGGTGTATGGTTTCGCGATGAAGAAATGAAGAATATTTGTGGGAAATTAGTGGAATCCATGCCAAATCGTCTCAGAGCTGTTATTAGGAACAAGGGAGGCCACATAGATTACTGAGGTATGTCTTAGATCCTTTCTTTATCCCGATTGAGTGTTTTTGCATAAGTAATTACGTTGTTAGGATTAATTTGCACGCTACTGTATCTTACGAATTTCATTTCGTTGGCTATAATTTTTCATTCTAGCAATGGGGAAGGTGGAAGGAGGGAAGTACAGTAGACTCTCCTAAGTTCGACAAAACAGAATTGAAAGTTCAGTCCAATAAGGGTAGTGGGTGTGGCAGGTGAAATGAATACAAATTCTTATTGGTTATCTATCAACGAATACATTTCCTGCTTGCCCCGAGACTTGTGTATGCGTTTCTAGTACCACAGTGGGTTTCGACAGTTCCGTCTCACAAATGGCACAATTCTCAAATAGAAAAATGAGAGTTCATGAATTTAAAATCAGTGATTAAATATGGATGTCCTAATCAATAAAATATTCTGTTTTCCTTTAACAAAAGTATCACTACAAGACACAGAACCAATTCCCATTCAAATGGAAAACCCATTTCTTAGTGTCCCTACAGGGGCAGTAGAACTATAGGAATGTCGAACTTGATTTCTGTCTAACTTAAGGCTTCCACTGTATAAGAGGAAAAATCGCGGAACACCTTCACTGTTGTAAGTTTTGTGTGCTCTGAGGACAGTGAACACACCCAAAATAAGAAAAGTTCAATTAAGTTTATGTGAATATAATATATTTGTTGAATTTTTCTTTCATTTTTGCATAGGCTAAAGATATAAATGTTAATCTTGCAAAGTCTGTTGAAACGTTTCTAATAACGTTATTGGTAGTGGATGGAATGTTGAATCAAAACGAACTCAGTCCATCTGCAGAATAGGGTAAATGCTGTTTGAAACGGATTCTCCCTATTTCTGTAGCAATAAATCTGTGAAGGAGTGCTTTCTGAAATAAACGGATTTCACAGATCGATTTATTACTACAGAAATAGGGAGAATCCGTTTCAAACACCATTTACTCTGTGGATGGACTAAGCTCGTTTTGATTCAACACTCCTCAATATGAATTCCCTTGTGATATTCAATATAAAAAAAAAAAAAAATTCATGATGCATAAAATCTCAGAGGAACAAGAAACATAATCCCTGGTTATAAAACTTGAGTTTTGGTTGTTTTTTACTATATTTCAATCCTTTATCTCGTACAACACAATATTTGCTGTGCCCTTGTGAATACGAAATATAGTGAACAATTCTTTTTTTTTTTTTACACTCCACTTTTCAAATTGATAAATTCTTACTCTAAAAATCCTACGTATCCTCAGCCTTACTATTACTTGGAAATTACCTTCACCAAATTCACTGAGAATTTCAATAATCTCTTCCATTTTACAATCATTTTTTTTCTTACGATGTTTGGTGACGTATACACGTCCGTTGATGTGACATATTAATGAATTTAAATGCTATTATAGTCACAATCATGCCATGGTATGAAAGAAAAATTTCACAACCTCGAGCGGGAATCGAACAGGAAGTCGCAGGTTCGATTCCCGCTCGAGGTTGTGAAATTTTTCTTTCATACCATGGCATGATTGTGACTATAATAGCATTTAAATTAAATCATTTTTTATTTTTCAGGCAAATCAGTTCAAAATTATAAATTTATTTTAAAGTTTCTCAATCATATGATTTATCATTTGTTGCAAATTATTATTTGCTAATACGTCTTATAGAAAAAAAATATATGAATGTTTTCGCCTTTACGGCATCATCAGATATTCAAAATGGTACAACGATATCTAAAACGTAAGTCAAATACGGTATTCACAGTAATAAGCATAACAATGATTTAAATAATTGATCATGAGTTATATGTAATAAGAATCTGATACTGGTGTGAGAAATGTTCAATTTGACTGATTTGTGTGTAGTTTCGCCGACTTGCCGAAAATGTATTGCACATAAGACTTGCACTATTACAACATTATAAATTTTAATTATAACATCAATAATATTTGCATAATATCATGTTGAATCTGTATCACACAGACATAAGTATAAATATTTTACTTTTTATCAATTTTAACAACTTTTTACATATATAATAGTGACATTGAATAAATACATAATATGTAACATGAGTTCTATGTAATTTACATTTATATTTTATATTTTTTTATATTTTTACATTTTCGGCAAGTCGGCGAAGCTACACACAAATCAGTTAAATTGAACATTTCTCACACCAGTAACAGATTCTTATTACATATAGCTCATGATCAATTATTTAAATCATTGTTATGCTTATTACTGTGAATACCTTATTGGACTTACGTTTTAGATATCGTTGTACCATTCTGAATATCTGATGATGCCGTAAAGGCGAAAACATTCATATATTTTTCTTCTATAAGACGTATTAGCAAATAATAATTTGCAACAAATGATAAATCATATGACTGAGAAACTTTAAAATACATTTATAAACTCTTCCATGCTCTTGAAGCTAAATATTAACAATATGACTCACAGTCAGATTTTTTTAGACTTGCAGCACATGAATAAGGCAGACTTAATCACTCTTAAACTTAAGCCCTCCTTCCTCAAGATTTAACTTTAATTCGAATTTAAGAGTTAAACCAATTTTGGAAAACCCATTTTCAGTTTAAACCAAGAAACAATCTAAGTTTAAATTACGTTTAACCACGTTTAACCTCTAGTTGGAAGAAGCGGCTGTAAATAATGTTGATCTTTCATGTTCTGTAATAAGTAATAGTGACCTCTTTCATATCTTAGATTAAAAATATTTGTCCCTCTTGTGTTGTAATTAAGTTATGTTGTCCCATCTTACTGTCTTAAGTAACTTCTGCTTTGTACCTGGTATGCAACGCTCACAACGATGCAGTAGAGGAGCCATAGAGACACGAACGTGCGAACAGGCTGGGATCTGGGTTGAGTTAAAATGGGAGCAGCGATCAGCGTGTTGCAGGTGTAGCATAGCACCGACCTATAATCGACATGACAAACAGGGGATATTAATTTCATGATAACTTTACATGAGCAAAAAAGCAATTTCGCAATTACTTAACTACAACAAACCAATAAACCTAAAGGGTGTAATTAGTATTTTGTTATTGAAGTGTTGTATCAGTGAAGAAGTGTGTTGTGTCAGTGAAGTGTGAAGTATGTTGTGTCAGTGAAGTGTGTTGTGTAAGTGAAGTGTGTTTCTGTCAGTGAAACTTAATAGTTTATAGTGGCAGTGCAAAGTATTTGAACAGTGAAATGTTTTTGAAGTGTTAGTGAAATCAGGATAGAATCAGTGAAATGTTTTTGAAGTATTAGTAAAATCAGGATAGAATCAGTGAAATGTGTCGTAATTCCAGTGCAGTGAATGAGTTGACAGCGAAATGAGTGTAGTGCTGAAAGGTACTTGTGCAGGTATGAACATAATATCATAGTCGTGGGTTTTATTTCGAACTTAGGGTTAAGATACAAATTAGATTTACTTTAAATGTTATTTTAAGTGATTGTGCTTCATTTAATTTAGGATGTTCCCTGTTATTATTATTATTATTAATTTATTATTAATTGTGTTTATTATTGTCATTATTGAGTGTAATTAGTTACCACTGCCACTGGGTATATACCCATTTGCAGTGTGAATAAATACATACATACAATATTCTTAGAGATGCAACAAAAATGACCAAGAAAGACATTCAGAATAGCAGATAACCGTACAAGTTGTAACTAGGGACCCAATACTTTGGTAACTTTCTTTGAAACATTAACCCTTCAAGATACCTGAAATTTCATATTTAAGCAAAAAAAGAAAACTCGCGAAATAAAGCAAAATTTGGATCTTTATGCGGAATATGTCAATAACCACGAAATATACTCCCTATTTACAAACAAATACGAAACATGCACCAAGATTTTATGCAATATTGTTAAAACATGTTTGTAACTTTTGTTTCAGTTAATTTGCCAATCGATTGGTAACGCCAATACTTCTGTATTTTCTCTATGGATAGTGTGTACACTGACGTTCAAAGATATGAGACTTACGATTTGGTGATCGTGCAAGCGAACTTTGCAAATACTCGCTGATTATAAGATATTGCAGAGTATAAGGGACAATAAGACTGAATTTTGAAATTTTTACAAAATTTATTTAATTTTTATTTCTTTTTAGATGTATTAAGAACAAGATGTGTTTCTATTTTGAGCTCAATCATATTGCTGATAGTTTCGAAGTTAATTTCTTTTTCATCATCATCATATCCCTCTCGTATTAGACCCTACAGGATCTGTTACGGTCTCATGCCAGCGCTTTCGTGGTCTTCCCAATTTCCTCTTTCCTCTTGGTACATAAGTAAGAAACTATTTAGGCCATCTAGTGCGATCCATCCTTTCGACATGTTTTTTCCACTGAAGTCGATATTGTTGAACAAAATTAACTATAGGATCCATTTTTAGTTCCTGCAATATGTCCACATTTTTACGGTGTTCCAGCAAAGAGCATCCCGCTGTCGTCAGCCTTTGCTCATGAGCTTTTCTGATTGTCCATGCCTCGCTACCGTAAGTGAGGACCGGTCGAGCTAGTGTCTTATATACCTTTAGCCTTGTATGTTTCTGAACATGGGAGGATTTGAAGACGGCATTAATGACGCCAGTGATTTTTATAAATTTAGATATTTTGTTTGACATATCTTCATCAGTGATGTAAGAGAGGTTATAACCTAAATAGTTAAATGAGTTAACACGTTCAATTAAAGTATTATTTATCATGATCTTACTTGGAATTGGGTTCTCTCCCGAAAATGCCATGACTTTTGTTTTCTCTTTTGAGATTTCCATATTGAAATCAGAGGCGATTATTTGCAAATTATAAATGGCTCTTTGTAAAGCATCCTCTGTTTGTTAATTTCTTTTTAATTATGAAAATTAGTGATGTAATCGAAATGTTCCACGAGCATTACATTCAAACATAACAATTTTTCTCTTAAATGCCCCAGATCAACAGAAAGATGCACAACATGGCACAAGGATACAAATATTGATCCCATAGTATGACAAATGTCTCAATTCTGGTGGGGAATATGTTGAAAAATAGACAATTGCTATATCTGTTCCAATAAATCTTTCCATGAAATTGTAATTTTTTCTGTAAATGGCCCCAACGAAAATCACTTTCTGGACGGCCTTTTAATTAGCCTTTAATTTAAGTAGCCAAAATTTGTACAAGCACTTGTTTTGACATTAACATGGTGGAAGAAAAAAAAATGACTTTTTTTTATCTGCCCCCATCAGAATGTTTACTTGTAAGAGCATCTCTTCTTGTACACGCACCTCGGAGTTCTGTACACTTCTCGATCTGGTTCCAGCCGTCTGGGCAGCGCTTTGGGAAGACTCCATATTGCAAAGGCAGAAATAAGAAGTGCTACGAAAAGCAAGCTCCAAGTAAGCAACGTAAACTCAGTGGTGAGCATCACCCAAGCTGGAGTTTGTCTTCCCGCCCCGAGAGGCACGCCCCACCCGTAGCAGTCCACTCCCAGGCTCGTCGAGTACTCCAAAAACCCGACATCCTGCATACCTTCAGTCACGTGACCGAAACCCACGTCACTGATCTTGTTTTTGATGTCCGCTGCAACGACAAAACGAAATAATTCTTAGATACGTAAACAACGTCACTTCTACATGACAGGACAGTGTAAGTTAGTACAAGTATACTTTAATGTTTAATAAACGATTAATCTCAATTACAAACACGGTAACATTTGTGATCTTCTAGTAATGGTAGTAGCCTAATATTGGTGGTAGTAGTATTGCCAGTAGATATAGTAAAAGCAATAGTAGTAATCATATTGATAATAGAAGTATCAGTAGCAGTAATAGCAGTAGCAATAGTTTAATAGTATTAGTAGTAGCAGTAGTATTAATTAATAATAAAAATACCAACAAAAGTATTGTTAATAGCAGTTGTACTAAAATTATAGCTGGCGCCAGCGTTTTTGGCGTGTGTCCTAGATATATAGTGCCCAGTTTATGAGCACATTGCTAGTGCAGCTGAGAATGGTACCACTTCCTATACACGTCACATCAGCCATTTTTCAAATACAGTTCTCAGACTGACTGTGGCAAATGTAAAACACTAGCTCTTAACGTTCCCATTACTTATTTCACACGCCAAAAACGGTGACGCAGACTTTAACAGTAGTAGCAGTAGAAGTATCAGTATCGGTCTGAGTAGAAATATCAATAGCAGTAATAGTAATATTATTACTAGTAAAAGTAGTATCTGTAGCATTATTAGTAGTAGTAGTAATAGCAGCAGTAACAGTAGTAGTAGTAGTAGTAGTAGTAGTAGTAGTAGTAGTACCAGTACCAGTATTATTAGTAACAGAGGCAGAAGCAGTAGCAGTAATAGCAGCACTATTAGTAGTAACAGTAATACTGGTAGTGACAGTAGCAGTATCAGTAATAGTGAAAGTCAAAAGGAGTATATTACTAGTAACTGTGGCATTAGCAATTGCTATAAAAGCAACGGTAATAATACTAGTATTGGCGGTACCAGTAGTAGTAGTAGTAGTAGTAGTAGTAGTAGTAGTAGTAGTAGTAGTAGTAGTAGTAGTAGTAGTAGTAGTAGTAGCAGCAGCACTCATAGCTTTGGTAGTAGTAGTAGTAGTAATAATAATAATAATAATAATAATAATAATAATAATAATAATACCAGTATTAGTCCTGATACTAGTAGGAGTGATGTTGCACCCGTTAATAATAATAATAATAATAATAATGGTTTATTTAACCTGGCAGAGTTAAGGCCATACGACCTTCTCTAACACTCAACCAGGAGTAAAACTGCGATACAAAAAAAAAACAAATTTACAAAGTAAAGTACACTACAATTTTACAAAAAAAAACTGAAGTAGATAATCATAATATAATGTAAACAAGTCAGTAGAAATCAAGCATAGTATATAACATAGAGAAAGAAAGAAAAATGCATAATAAAATGTGAACAGTAAGTCAAAATACGAGTATATGAGACATACAAAGTGTAAAAATAAGAGACAATAATAACAACAACAACAACAACAACAACAACAATAATAATAATAATTATAATAATAAATAGTGAAGTACAAAGCAAACAATGAACACAATTTTTTTTAGGTACACAAAGTAGGAAAAATTATGATTATAAATAGCTCAAGTTGTCACATTATAGATATACCATTATCGAGAAATATGATAAATAATAATTGATAGACGTTCCAACCAGGGTTTAATAATCGGCTTCCTAATCAATTCAAAATGGATATATATATATATTTACAAAAAAATAAAATAGGTTAAATATCACTACAATATAAAAAAAAATGTAGTGAATGCGTGGAAACATGCAATACAACACTTCTCATAACAGTAAGTTAGTTTGGCAACTCGTCATAAGATAATTTTCTAACTGACAAATGACATGACATTATGAAGAACAGCATTTTATTTCAAAGAACTGCATCGGAATAGGAACAGATCCCATTCGTCTGCTAATTCCCGCCCTTTAGGAGAAAAGAAACAAACCTGACGTCAATTGGGTGTTTGGTGACCTTGGCAACAAATAAACCCTTTGTCACACCTCATCAAGGACGGCAAACCACGGGGTGCGCCGCACTTCCCCGTTTTAACTGACCAGTTAAAATGAAAGTAAAAAGAAAATTTAAATGGGAATTTTAACATTTGTGTGCCAAAATTACGCGGGGAAAAAAATAAAGTCCATAACTGATGTTTAAAAGTTGGTGTGCGAAAATTCTGCAAGTAAATACGGTAATAACGTGGTGTGTTAGTTTCCAACACAGAAACTTATGTTACTATACTGACGACAATGTTGAAACCAGTGGCGTAGCATGAAATTTTGAGCAGGGGAAGCTAACTCAAGTTGTCTTTCATGCAATATGAGAAAACGTATTACAAAAATACAATCTTAAAATAAATAGTAGTCAATTTCAAGTCAGCAGTCGAAGATTGGTTGGAACATCGTAAGTAACACCAATAAGGCATGACCTCAAATGATACGTAATAAAATACGATTTCACGGTTTACACATATCTCCTAACAAATAGACACGTATACGTATAACATTAGCTCACTCCCTGTCATACTTAGAGAAATCACAATATTAGTATCATTACGTAAGTATGCGTCTGTCTTTTGGTTGTGTCCTTCATTGACAGCAAGGGAGTCGGTCATTTGTTTTTTAAATCACACTTTTGTTCGTAAGTCAGTTTTCATAATACAATTGTCCTAAAAAAAATTCAAGTAAATTAGTGTCAGGAACTGTTATTTCGCTCATTATTTATTATATCAGCGACAATGCACACTAACACTTCAACTGAAAACAACTGAAGAAAAGGGATAACGCGGAAACTACTTATTTTAAATGTTAAAGCTAGCTTCTTTGCGAGCCTTGCGACTAGGGTAGCTTAGTTAGAAAGGGATGGAAAATCTGCGGGGTGGATTACACAGAAGAAACCGGTCTGCTTGGAAGCTGGTGTGTGCAGGCTTCTTGTTTACTGCTGCATCACAAATCATCCTGAGCTGCCGCATCACAATATTTAACGCGTAAATATAAATTCTATTAAAATTAATAAATAATTTTCTCCATAAACTGCAGGTTTATTATGAAATTATTATTAACTGGGGAAGCTGAGCTTTTTAGCTTACATTGAGGCTACGCCACTGGTTGAAACCATTAAGATAGGCTATATGGATCATATGCGGAGGCAAAGAGGAAGGCAGAAAATAGGGAATATTGGACTATGCTGAGTTTTGCAGTGAAAGACCTGCCCTTGGACAGAAAACTATGAATGAATGCATGAATGTTGAAACTTACCAATCATGCCGGTAACTGTGCCGTTGAACTGGACCCACCCCCAGTGCGATCCGTCGCTAGGCAACATAAATCGAGGAGTGAAGTTCATCTTATCGGCCAGTGTCTTCATCAGGCGCACCTCTATCCCGTCCAGTCTGCAAATACCAACCAGTGTAATACAATACTCAATATAATACAACAGACAGAGAAATTGTTATTTAAGTGTCAGATACGTCTATAGTTTCTTTAATTTGCTTAATCCATGCGCATGAGATGTAATGATATAAGGTAGAAAGACCTATTTCAAAATAAAATAACGAATAAAGAACGACAACTTTAAAAAATATAGGTTTTTCTGGCGAAAGTACCTATAGATTAAGCGAACTGTAACAATCCTTGGGTTTTATTTGCTATAAATTATTATTATTATTATTATTATTATTATTATTATTATTATTATTATTAATTGCATATCGTTCCTGTATTTCTGTCATTTTTATATTTGCTATTGTTCTTATAATGATTGAGTGGAAGAGAAAGCCTTATGGCCTTAACTCTGCCAATAGAAATAAAGAAACAAACAGATAAATAAAATAAATAAATACATAAATAAATAAGTAAATAGTTAAGGAAATAAATAAGTAAATATTTAAGGAAATAAATAAGTAATTAAATAAATAAATAATTAAAAAATAAATAAGTGAATAAATAAATGAATAAATAAACAATTAATTAAAAATTAATAATGGAATAAATAAATAGTTTAATAAGTAAATGGGTAAATAAATACTGTAAATAAGTAAGAGAATACATAAATAATTAAAAAATAAATAAGTAAATAAATAAATGAATAAATAAATAATTAATTAAAAATGAATAGGGAATAAATAAATAGTTAAATAAGTAAATAGGTAAATAAATACTGTAAATAAGTAAGAGAATACATAAATAAATAAAAAATAAATAAGTAAATAAATAAGTGAAAAATAAATAATTAATTAAAAATGAATAAGGGAATAAATAAATAGTTAAATAAGTAAAAGGTAAATCAATACTGCAAATAAGTAAGAGAATACATAAATAATTAAAAAATAAATAAGTAAATAAATAAATATATCACTGTGTGTTTATTTCAAATAATGATCCGACAAGGTTTTATCACAGTCTAGTATATACAGTCACGAAGCTCAATACGTAATAAATATGCATCCATAGGTAGTTGCTAATCACTAGGATCGCTACTATCGCCTCATTACAGACAATGCGAAATAGTACCTGCACAGTCTATTGTTCCTAATACCCTCATAAACTCAAGCTTCGTGACTATATATACTAGATTGTGGTTTTACTCAAGATGGTTATATTTCATGTGCATTATTCACAAATAAACGGAGTCGGAACATTCCGAATGTGAACAAAATCAGTCGAATAGTGTAGGAAAAATCGCTGTAGGATGGCATACCCGAAAGCATTTTTCCGATGTCACGAATGATGTAAACTTGTATTTTCGTAAAAAAATCTAGAGAGTATTTTTCAGCATTGAGATCGTTTCTATGAACAGTCCGTGTAATGAGAAAGTAGCTATACATTTTTTCTTTATACAGGGTGAATACAAATTCAATCGACAAATCTTGTTGACTGATAGACATAGTTGGAAGTATTTTGAGGTAGTAAATTATATGACGGAAGCCATTTGCTTCCTAGCAACAATGCGCGAAAGTGTCTAGGGAGAAATCCGGTAATAAAATTACTTCCTATTGTACCTCAATTCAGTCCACTACGCAAGACATTCTGTTTACAGATCACCTACCCAGGCAGTGCAGTGACTTGGAAAACCTTGACAACGCTCTTCGTGATAGATACATTCTGCGTGGTGGTCTAGTATCCTGACTTGCTAGGTCACCTGATCTAAGCCCGTTTGACTTTGTGTGAGGACAAAAAATTGTTGTAGTCCAGTTGAATCAGCCGAAGATTTTATGTGGACAATCCTATAGTATTAATTATATTTTTGTTCTCTAGTTTTTGTTTGTTCAAATAATAAATTACAATTGTGTTACAAATAAAGTTAAAAGTAAGGTGATAAGGCATAAATAATTTTGAAATAAAAATAATTAACATCCTGTATCTTACAAATAATTGGTTTCTGAACATTGATTTTCTATTTCTATGTTGCTTAATTGAGTGTCTTCTACGACTCCTGGAAGTTTGTCGGTTGAATTTAGATTCATCCTGTATATCCGACAACAATAATAATACCAATAAAACAAAACTGGAAGTATACACGGAAAACATTAATGTCATCTGCACGACACATTTTGTGTATGTAACAAAGAGACGAGTCGCAAGATAGAGAGGTTTTCGTACTTTGGTATTACTTTCGGGGATCCGGAGCGATGATGGTGCACTTCTTTATCCGTGATCTCTTTGAATATCACGTCAGGTGCGAGGTCCAGAGTCGTCAGTCTCAGTGTACAGCCGTGAAGGGACGTGACCATTGGACGAAACGGCATCTTCGGAGAAGATGTGTTCTAAAAGCAAGATAAGTAAACAATGTCACTGTCTACAGTAAGATCGCTATCATCCGATAGAAACGGAAGCGAATTTAAGGCCCATTCACAATGAAAATTAAACATAACGTAAGCGTTAACTTAAGAATGTAAACGTTACGGTAAAATCACATCGTTCATGATGGGGACATAAACATAACCGCAAAGATACTTGGTAACCATGGAAACATAACAACGACGCCATTTCCTCATATTCTGTCGTATACTTCAGCGCTCCACGATTGTGCACTGTTTGCAAATCACGTAAACTTAACCATGAACGTTTGGAGTTCGCAAACTTTCATGTTAACGTCTAACGGCAATGGTTACGTCAGTGTTTATGTGAATCATTGTGAATGATCCCATTTGATAACCTGGCCGCAAACTTCTGTGTTTATGTTACGGCCTAGATCATATATGTAACAGATATGTCGGGCTTATAGGCTTTGAGGTTAGCAACTTTTGTCAGGTTTACTACGCTGCCATCTAGTTGTTACATAAGGAGTCACGTCATAATTCCCATTTGAATTGCATTAGCGATTGTGCTGCCATCTCGTGTTCGTTTACGGCGGACGGGTGGCGATCCTGGCGGTTGTTCTCTTCAAAGTGCTGCCGATTTTAACGTAGCGAGGAGTTATCTGTTACATATATGATCTAGGGTTACGGTTATGTTTAATTTTCATTGTGAATTCGTATAACGGACTGACCGTATTTGAAGTTATGTTTTCGAAAATGGATGCTCAATAATGAAACAAACTTACAAAACCTTAATATATTCAAACAAGATGATTACCAAACTTAAAATGAATACTTTGTGTCTTTCCATTCTATAATAAATTACGGATTAATATTCCCGGGTATCTCCTCTGAAGCTAAATTTATTTTTGTTTCACAAAAGAAACTCGTGAGGATTATGACAGAGGTGCATAAAAGGACATCATGTAAAAACATTTTACAAAATTTAATTTTTTAGTTAGTTATTTAACGACGCTGTATCAACTAGTAGCTATTTAGCATTAATGGTATTGGGGATAGTGAGATGGTATTTGCCGAGATGAGGCCGAGGATTCGCCATAGATTACCTGGCATTCGCCTGACGGTTGGGAAAAACCTCGTAAAAATCCCAACTAGGTAATCAGCCCAAGCTGGAATCGAAACCACGCTCGAGCGCAACTCCGGATCGGCAGGCAAGCGCCTTAGCCGACTGAGCTACGCCGGTGACTTTTACTTTTACCTTGTGAATACGTTCTTCCCCTGATGATGTTTTATGTTAAAAACCTAAATGCATTTATATTAATCAGAACATTCATAATTTTAATACAAGACACAAATCAGAGCTTCACCTATCTTCTGTTAGTCTCAGTGGTTATAAGAAGAGTTTACTATTCATGTAAGACGGTCTTTAATGCACTGCCTAATTTTCTTAAGGAGCATTAAGGCTGAGTTTTTAAAAGAAAGGGTCAAAAGTCAATTTTTGTTTTCTGTACGAAAATATTTCTTCGGCAATTAGGAAGTTGGTAGTAAGAGGTTTTTTCCCTTTGCGTATTCTTTGAGGCCCAGGACCGATTTTTATATAGGCCTGCTACCAGTCCTGCTACTATTGGTACAACTATTGTACTGGTACTACTACTACTGGTACATCTACTGCTACTTGTACTGCTACTGGTACAACTACTGGTACATATACAGCTACTGGTATTTCTACTACTGTTCTCCAACCAGGAGATCAACCGTGAAAGGAATGTGCTTACTATTGCGTCATCTATTGGAGCGAAGTAGATAGATAATATTATCGTTATAACGTCAGTTTAAAAACCATACGCTCTCCTGCATTTGTTATTTCCTGTATGGAGATATTAAAAGACAAGGAGATTAACAGTGATCTAATTATGTAACTAGGGTAGTATAAATATGTATCTATCAATGTTATTGTTTGTGCTGTGAGAGCGAGCCAATAGAGATACGAGTACCCACGTGTGTGACCTTATGACATCAACATTCATTCACAGCATTACCCCGCTGCGTTTCATCCCGCAGGGACTTTCTCGTGGTTGGAGCACAGTACTGGTACAAAAACTACAGTAAGCTTACATACTACTGCTACTGGTGCTGTTACTACTGGTACAACTCAACTACTGCTACAACTACTACTATTGGTACTTCTACTTCTAGCACAACTATGCTGCTGCTGCTACTGCTACTGCTGGCACTGCTATTGCTACTAGTACTGCTACTTATGAATCAAAGTATGCACAAAAGTGGTTATTATACCCTTACTTGATTGTGTTAAAGTAATCAATAGAAGCTTAAATTGTCACCTTAGACCATATATCTACGAGTACAGGCGAATCGCCTGGTACACAATCTTCTTTGTAGGGCTCGTAAGTGAAAACCTTTACAGCTGATTCTTCTGGCACCAAAGCCACAACATCCACAACTTCCGCCTGAGCGAGCCACCGGAATATCTCTTCGAGTCCTTCGAAGATATTAATATATCACCATACATATCTAGTGTATACATTTCGGGGCTGTATAACAATTTTTAACAATTTTTTTAAACATCCGACAAGTTAGGCAAAATATTAGTGAGATCGCAGACTTGAATAATTATCTATATACTTCTGAAGGAAGATTACGGGGTGAACACAAATTCCCGTTGCCCCCAATTAATACCTCAAATATATATGCTATATAGATAGACATGCATCCACTTTACACTAACTGTGTGTCGTAAGTGTCCAAAGTGTCAGTATATCCCCCATCATTCCCCTCACACAAAGTAATGCGTCGCCAGGTTCGGTGTGACATTCGCCTCAGCATTGATGGTGTAATCTGTTGGAAAGCGCGTCGCACGACGTCCTTCAATTCATCAGTGATGTCGTACCGTTCCTGTGCAACAATGTTCTTGATGAAACCGCACAGTGCATTGTCATAAGTTGTGAGGTCAGGTCTGCGAGGTGGCTAGTCGAAAGAAGCTGGTAAGATGGGTGACCCAGCGGATAGGGATTATAAAGAATGGACACAGAGCGAATTTTCCTGTGTTTTGTTTCTCTGTGCACCAGCGTATAGTTCCACTTTCAAGCGCTAGAGGTTAGTGTAATCGAGCATACGCTAAGATAATAATTGAGTATAGAGTTGAGACACGGGATCCGAACATCGCCTACCTTATTGCATAATCCAGTAACGCTTTCCTTCAAATAAATTCAAGTTAACACCTTTTCCTTATTTCTCAGTGACGAACTAGTTGTAATAATAATTTTTTATATTTCAGATATAATAAATTATATTATAAAATAATATAATACATTATAAAATTAAGTATAAAATTCGTTTAATATTTGTCTATAATGTAACATAGCTATATGGTTTTACTTCTCATAAGAGTTTTGTTTTTCCATTTTCAGTGCTATCAAATCATTACATATTATTTTAATTGTTGTTGGGTTCAACGTCTCAACTCTCATTATAAAGAAACTCTAGAGTCTAGGCATTACAGTTAATGACGGGTTTATTATTTTATGGATCCAATTTATTTTATTTGAGTAAATAATGTACCTAGATATTAATTATATGTGTTATATTTCCGCTGTGTCGACTGCTAGCTGGTGTGATGTCAGCGCCAACTCTAGGGAGAAAGCAGAATCTCACGCTCTAGCTGGCTTGAAGGTCATTGAAGTCAGTCCGGCTACATCAAAGATACCGACGCGAAGTGTCCATACTTAATTACCTATACACTGGGTGACCCATGGCCAATCCAGCGTTGTGGAAACACCTCATTGAGGTGAGGTTTCATCAAGAGCATTGTGAGCCGGTGGCCTCAGTCACACACTGTACTTTATCAATATAGTTTTTCCTAGAATATAACTGTTAAGAATCATCTGGATGGGCTACACGGATTCCCGGTGATCATGGATCATAAATTAAGAACCATTGAACTAAACAGTTAAGCTAAATTACAGCAACACGTTCAAACAGTACGCGTTATGACTAAGCCAAATAGCATTTGAAATATTCTCGTATAAAATATTTGTTTGAAATTAGGCTATGTCAAAAATAAAGATTTTTATGCTCGACCATGCCGAAATGTAATAATTATACACCTGGTAGCAGTCCTTTAATGGACCTCATTAAAGTACACCTACTCATTAAAGTACAGGTCTTTAGCCAATCACAAGTCAGCTTTGTACCATTATATCGATTATTCTCGGATATGCAATCGACAGACAATTAGCGAAAAGTCACGGAGGCTGGAAATCCAATACTGTCGCAAAAGGTTATGTTCTGTTACTATAATAATTAGCGTTAATTGTAAATAATATTCAAATAAATTCAATTTGTCATCTCGTTTTTCAATTCTAAATCAATTTCCAGGTTATATCAGACTAATGTTCATTCTTATTCTGTGCCAAGGTCAATGACATTCGGCCTCGGAAAAAATCAATACTTTCGCGTCTGCGCACATCTCACAATTCAGGTCAGTTCGCACATAACCATAAAAAGACCTAATTTTCAATACTTTCAAGTTAGAAATATGGTCGAGCATAAAAAGTCGTATGAAACTTGCCTATAATGGTAATTAAGACGCTCGTATGAAAATTATGAAACTCGCTTGCGCTCGTTTCATAAACAATCATACTTGCGTCTTAATTACTACCATTATAGCCTCGTTGCATAATGTACTATTGTAGACTTACTTCTGTGATCAATTATTGTAGAGTTGTTCACTTCCGTGAATACCAAGATAAAGTGAGGTCGCAGCCAACACTCCGCCAGTGTAGAAGTCAAAGAGGCCAGCATATCTGTCAGATGGTCTTCCAGGAATACAAAAAGACTTTCGACTTCGAAATTGCAGTTAAAGAGGTTATCCATGTGATCTGTTGAATTTGTCACAAGGCGAGGACACAGCAACGATTCCAGAAATGATTCTGCTTGAAGGTTACCCAGTGACCAAACTACTATTTGACGGGCTTCTTCGAAGTGCCTAGACGAGATGTGTCTGAGATAGTCATCCATAACGCGTGAGGTGCCTAGAAAGCTGCGAAGGAAATTTCAAGATATAGTACCTATTAACTTATTAGTAAAAAGAAACATAAGTTACTGGTACCTATATTGTGTACGAGGAAAATTATTGAATAAGAAACTTTCTAGGTAGGCCTACCAGTCGCGAAGTTAAGAAGGTAATAATTGGATAGGCTGAGAAAATCTGCTTAGCTGGTGTATTTTTATAGAGTAGATAGATTTTTATCGACTTTTTATCAACATTTTTGTCATACAGACCCCCAAGAAGATGATTATTCATTTTGATATGTTTAATTTTGTTGACCAGTGTAATACTAAAAAAGCTAACCGATTTTTAATAACAAACCAGAAATTTATTTAATATTCTAAGCAAAATAGTAGTAGTAGTAGTAGTAGTATTTAGTAGTAGTATTTATTTATTTAACCTGGTAGAGATAAGGTCGTCAGGCCTTCTCTGCCCCTCTACCAGGAGATTCCAACTACAATATCAACAATAAAATTACAATTAGTATTAAATTTACAATTACAATTACAAATAATATTACAGTTAGTATTAAATTTACAATTACAATAAAATCAAAGTACGAAAAGATTACCTGAATAATTAAAGCTAGATAATTTATCATAGAGAAACAAAGAATATTTTATATTTACTGAATTACAAATTAAATCTAGAATAACAAAATTGTATAGTGATGAAATTACTGAATATTGAAAAATTTGTGATAGATTAAAGAAAATATTTACAAGTAATCAATTACTGACCAAGTGCCTAGTAAGTTTTCGTTTGAATTCAATTTTATTTCGACAGTCCCTGATGCTAGCAGGTAGCGAATTCCAGAGTCTTGGCAGGGCTATTGTGAAAGAAGATGAGTATGAGGAGGTGCGATGGGATGGTATTGTTAGTATTGTTTCATGGCGAGAGCGTGTGTTCAGATTATGGTGGGAAGAAAGGTAAGTGAAGCGAGACGACAGGTACGAAGAATAGAAGAGTTCAAGATTTCGAAGAGGAAGAGAAGAGAACGTAAATTTCTTTTCTTATCTAGTTTAAGCCAACCTATTGCTTCCAGGGATGGGGTAATATGATCATATTTACGAACATTGCTTACAAAACGTACACACATGAATTTTAATGTAATAAATTAATTTAGCTTACTAATAACAGCAAAATGCAGATATCGCATTCTTGACTTTTTTCGAGTTAAATAATCCAGCCAACAACAGATTAGAGCAAATATCTCAATTTTTTCAAATTGTCGGTTGGTGTACTGTTGCGTAACTACGTCCATTTTAGGATAAACTATATGTGATATCTATATTTCAAATACAATACTAACCTGTCTTTAATGTCCAACTTTCCGGATATTCCAGGGGTTTGTGCTGTCATAAGTATCAGGAAGGATATCCACGTCTTCTTCAACATCGCCTGCTTCTAGAAGCGAAGCTCCTGACAACATTACAACCTAGCATTACTGTCTACTTTATTAAGCGTTTAAGAATTATGATCACATTGTTTAGCATTTGTACATAATATGTCATGTTGGACTTGTCTTACGCTGTATGAATTTTGTTGCTTACCTTTTCTTTACCTCATTTAACCTACTCACTACTGATTCTGTTACTACTCGTATTCCTGATTGTCACCACCATCCACCATTGCTATCTCGTAATTTTATGCTAAACTTTCTGGTAGTTGCATCAGCCGACTATGTTAAGATTCACAGTGTCCAGGTCTCGAAGCAGGCAACCCCGTTTGTCCTAGACTAGATTCTGCCCGCGTTGCCAAACTGGAGAATGGGGAATGCTATAGAGTATAGACGTACGAGTATATTCACAGAGCACGACAACTGAACGCTCTGCGGAGCAGTGAAATACTGCAGCCAGCTCTCCAGCGAAAAAATGCAGTGCAGAGGAGGATTGAAAATTACAGACGTCTGTCGCTCATGGATACAGTGTCTATCATTTTTATTCGTACATATCTAATTTAAACTAATAAGACAACATTATGTACAAAATAATTATACTCATATACTAATAGTAGTGTACCATGCTTTAAAACCATTTCTTAGAACGTTAATGTACAACCAGTTTTTATTTTAAGCTCTAATTAACAAAAATATTAATAAATAAATTACTTTGAAAGTAAAACTGTATGTCATTTATATTCGTACACTTGAGTAATTTTGACTTATTCGGGGGTGCTGTGCCTTAATGGTAACAGCGAGTGTGCATTACCGCGTGCTCTAGGGTTTGTTTTGCTTCAGCAGCCAGTTCTGTTCAAAATGGGCAAGTCGAAGGAAGTCAGTGCCGAGCTAAAGAAGACGATATTTAGACTGGCTCTTGAAGGTTATTCTTTACGGAGAATAGGCAATATAGTAAACAAAAGTCATTCCACGATACAATACGTGGTTAATAAATTCAAATACCGTAGATTTACTGCAAATCAGAAGAGAAAACCAAAAGAAAAAATACTAAATGAGAGGGAAAAAAGGTTTAAAATAAGACAGATAAAATCAAATCCACGGTTAAGTGTGCCGAAACCACGTTCTCTCATGACAAAAACCACAAGGAAGACTGTTAGTGTAATAACGGTACGACGTGTCCTATATAAATATGGATTTCATGGTAGAAGGATAAGAAAAAGGCCCTTTGTAAATAGAAAAAATTGAGCTTTAAGAATTAAATTTCCTAAAGTTCATGTAGATTAGGAGCAAGAATTTTGGGACAGCGATGAGACCAAGATTAATCTTTTCGGATCCGATGGTGCCCATAGACTGTGGAAAAAGAAGAATGAGGCCGATAAAGTGGATAACAATCTTCCCACTGTGAAACATGGAGGTGGCGTCATAATGATTTGGTGCTATAAGTCCTCGAAAGGCGTGAGTAACATCGACTTAATTGATGCAATTATGGACAATGTAGTCTATAACAACATCTTGAAAAATAATGTCAAGGAAAGTGCAATAAAATGGATTTGCCGTCTGTCTACATTTTCCAACAAGACAACGACAGCAAACATACGGCCGAAATGAACAAACAGGCTGATATGGAACGTCCCGAAACAACTCCATACTCCTCCTCAATCACCCGATCTGAATCCTATCGAGCATTTGTGGTCCAAACTTAAGGAAAATATACATAAAAATACAATTTCGTCCAAAGAACACCTCAAAACTGTTGTGCTGGAAGAATGGCGAAATTTCACTCCTCAGCAATGTAAAACATTGGTAAAATCCATGCAGAGAAGGTGTCAGGCAGTGATCAAAGCCAGAGGATATGCAACCAGGTATTAGAACGTAATTGTTTATCTTATTTATGTATAGTTATTTAATTTTGTTACTAACTGTACGAATACAAATGACAAGTAGAGAAATTACATGTTTTGTTAAATTTCGTTTATTTACGTGTTTATGGTATATATGGAATTTACGTTTCGTTTTATTTGTTTTCATAATGCTACTGAACAGAATTTTCAAAGAGAAATGTAATACTTTCATTTTATGTGTCTTTTATCACCAAAGTTGTTACATATTTTCACCTGTACGAATAAGACTGATAGACACTGTATAATAGGTATCATATTCACTTCCTCAACAATTAATGGGCTTTAAATTTAATAGAAATAAACATACAGTATTTCATATAATTATAACCTTTGCATTTGAGAAGATATAGGCCTACTATTACAATCGGCATACACAGCGTTTAATAAGAGTACATATGTTCAATTACGAGGATCGTTCCGAAATTAATCCTTCCAATTTTTTTGTGTTGATCTACAATGTCTGAGCGGAATCTTAGTGGCGTTGTAGTAAAGATTGAACATTCACGCCAACTTTTCGACAATTGAGTTATGCAGCGTTAAAATTCAACTTCAGGAGACAATTATTAAATATTACTTTTCCCGAGAGAACCTGTCGTGCTTCGAGGGTTTTCTACATGTCTAAAGTCACAAATTTCCATCAAAAGCTGTTGAATGTTTTTCTTTCCCCCCCCCCCTTCAAGTTATGTGGCAAAGGTAAGTTAATTGAATTTGTCTTCGTTTCTGTTTAGGAAAAGAATCTGTCATCTGTTTGGTAACTCCTACGAATTTTCCGCAAATTCATTCATTCATAGTGATCTGCCCAAGGCCAGGTCTTTCACTGCAAACCCAGCATTATCCAGTCTTTCCTATTTTCTGTCTTCCTCTTTGTCTCCGCATATTATCCACTTATTTTAATGTCGTCTATCATCTGATATCTTCTTCTGCCCCGAACTCTTCGCCCGTTCACCATTCCTTCCAGTGCATCCTTCAGTAGGCAGTTTCTTCTCAGCCAGTGATCCAGCCAATTCCTTTTCCTCTTTCTGATCAGTTTCAGCATCGTTCTTTCTTCACCCACTCTTTCAAACACACCTTCGTTTCTTATTCTGTCTGTCCATTTCACATGCTCAATCCACACCTAAATATTTATAATCTAAATACCGGTATTTTATAGTAATGAACTAAAAAATATTCGTAAAATGTTTCATTTTATAATTCTACGCGGTGAAAAATGTGAAACTCTGACCTACCCAACAGACGGACGTAGCATATTACTTCGGAGTAAATATCGAACTCCGAGCTGCACTAAGCGATCTGCAGCGTGCAACTACCGTAATATGGGGTGAATCCGATCAAAATTTTCATTTTTCTAAACATAAACCATTTAAGCTTACAGCCTAGCGAGAGCCGATTTAATTTTATAATCGTCTATTCTCTAGAATCCTGTGTACCGTATATAAATATCCTCCACTGATTTCAACTTCATTTTTTTATCTTTTATTGTTGATCGGTTCGCCTCAATAGAGGGGCTGAATCCGACACACATTATTTTATAATTTAATGTCGGATACATACAACTGAATATGTGAAAACGATCACAATTGACGTTTTAAAACAACTGTTAAAAAGAATGTTTCAATATTTATGACAAAACATAATAATACCAAGATCATAAATGACAATCAATATCGTAGACTTCAATATTAATGAATGCATATTTCCCATGTCGCAAGGTTTGTTGCACCACCTTCCGAACTATCTGCCCTTCTTCTACTTCGATGGCAGGATGTATAAAAATGTCACCCTCTTCCACCTTTTTCCGGAGAAAGCTCTTCTCATACAACCCCTCGCCTATTTTTCTATCCACTTTTCCAATGAAAGATTGTATTATTTTCTTAATGGGGAATTTTATAATAGTGAAATTATTTTCTGATAGCTTAATTTATCTTTCAGTGTCGTGTAAGGGATCCCATGTTCTTCCGAAACCTTTCTAATGCTTAATTTTCCTAATTTTAAAGCTTTCACAACATTACAAAGGTACACTGAGTTGCAATTGCACTTTCTTGTTAGTTCTAGCTTCCTTGCATATACCCGCATTGTTAAATTTAACCTACAACGTAACGAAAATTGAGTAAAGAAGCATAACTTAGTAACAAAATTTATTAATCCCACTCATGAATTACCGGCTTCTTCCTTATATACGGACGTGATCGGAGTCGCCTTACAAAAAACAACACTACAATAAAAGGGGCGTAAAATAAGAACAAAAATAATTTTATCTCTAATAATTAAACTGACCCTTAATAATATTGAGTTACTCTATTAACAAAATATGTAGTGAAGTACAGTACAGGTTTCCTACAAGAAATGTAACACACCTCAAAATTCTTCTCGCTACTGAGCATTGAGTTGCACGTGATTGAATTACCAATTGTTGCTAACAAATTATGTATCTAAAATGCTTTCAAATTACGTTGCTTCTGTTATGTAAACCGCAATATGGATTCCATATTATCGCCTTTCTTATAACAATCCAAAAAGTACAACACTAACGCGTTTGAAAATTCCATCAAAAAGCTCTAAATTCTATTAAAACACTTAAATATTTTGACGGATGTGTGGGTCACTGTTTTACACGTGACAAGGACGAATGTTTCTTTACTTTGATGTGGAAAAAAATACCAACAGTTGAGAGTGGAATATTTTGTGCTCGCCTAACACAAACTACCCATCCACACTACTTTGTATTCGTTAAATGGCGAGTATTCATCTCCTTGAATTTGGCGAAAACTATAAGCGCAACGCCGCCTTAAGGTATTTTTTTTAATTTCACAGTGAACTGTCTTAAGGGTATTATGTACGTGAACGACCACAAATATTATTAGAAAATGCAGACTCTAAATTTCTAAAATTTTATAAGAAAATGAACTCACAATTGTACAAAAATTACAAGGTACTACAACAAGACTTATTAGAACTTAAATATCTGATAGAAGTATAAAAAAGGCTACTAATAATATTTTTCAAACCAGTTTTATCAAAGTAAAGGTAAAAGGTAAAGGTATCCCCGTAACATGCCATGAAGGCACTTGGGGGGCATGGAGGTAGAGCCCCATGCTTTCCATGACCTCGGCACTAGAATGAGGTGGTGTGGTCGGCACCACGCTCTGACCGCCTTTTACCCCCGGGAAAGACCCGGTACTCAATTTTATAGGAGGCTGAGTGAACCTCGGGGCCGTTCTGAAAGTTTGGTAACGAGAAAAAATCCTGTCACCACCTGGGATCGAACCCCGGACCTTCCAGTCCGTAGCCAGCTGCTCTACCAACTGAGCTACCCGGCCGCCAGTTTTATCAAAGTATGAAAAAAAAAATTCTGCAGTTACGTCATTTGGTAACCATAACATTGTTATGGTCTCTCTGACAGCTTTATTATTTTTCCTGCATGTAATGAACACTTATTTCTGAAAAGTAGACTACTCTCAGACATGTAAAGTTGTTTATTTTAATACAATTAATTTTTTATTTGTCCTTTAAAAATATATTAAAATTTACATAATGTTTCGTGACTTAATTTTCCTATTTTCAAACAAATGGACATTATTATAGTCTATCTTTTGCATAAATGCATCTTAAATCAGTGTACAAATTTTCAGAATTCTATCTCTAATAGTTGTGGAGTTATGAAATAATGTGTAAAAATTTTTAAATTTTGGAAAATTTATTTTAAAGTAAAAAGTGAATTGTAAAAAAGTATTATTAGTGACCTTTTTTATACTTTTATCAGATATTTAAGTTCTAATAAGTCTTGTTGTGGTACCTTGTAATTGTTGTCCAATTGTGAGTTCATTTCCCTATAAAATTTTAGAAATTTAGGACTTGCATTTTCTGATAACATTTGTGGTCGTTCACGTACATATACCCTTAAAACACGAAAAACATCAACGTACCGTGATCTGACAGACGGCTTGACCGCTTCACTCAGAAGAAGAGTTGATGAGAATGAAGCAGCAGACATCCAATAAGGTATAGTAAAAGATTGACCTTTCTGACAATTCTTCTACCGTTGTGATGTCTGAATTATAAGCTATTTCATATTGACATGTATGGAAATGGTTTTCGACATGTGACTTCACGTGATTGGGGGTCATCAACGAGTCATTCCACTGTGAAAGGGGCATAGTTACCGAGTGATTTTAGGCCTACATATTGGTCGATGGTTGCGACGATAATGTGATCCATGCTCTTTTATGTGGTGTAAAGGTTTTATAAAGTAACAATATTGACGGCGTCTATTAAGTAATATTGCGTAGTGCACAGACAATGTCGGTCGCTGATAATGGCCTCATGCGATTTAATCACTTCTAGACTAAATGTGAACCTGGATTACTTCTCTTCATTATTACCATTATATGGATTAGACGAGAAATTGACAGTCTCCCTTTCAACAAAACTGTCATCGCTATCAGTTACAAATTAGTTCTTAGCACAAATGTTTCGGTCCATTAGTTATTATTTCTAAAGGTCTGCCTTTCGCATGTAACATTTTGGTTCATTAGAAGTTATTGTTGTATAGATCACAGATTCTTTACTATTTCTGGCTTGCCTACCTCACTAGGTCTGACATAGATTTTACCGTACAGCCAAGTTAAATTATAGGCTGGTGTTTTCAAGTTGGGGAATTCCCTGAAATAACAACTTAACGCAAATTACGTCGTTTTTTCGTTTATGGCATATATTGAATCCTTAATTACACATTTCCCTTCTGACAAAATATTATTTCCCTCCAACATTTGAACGTCAATGCTGTTATACCAGATCTAAAATGTTTGATGCTTTGTATCTCCAATTCAAGATTTTGTATTTAAGTTCTTCTTCCTGAGAACGTCTCATTTAATATTATATAAAATTAAGTAATTGGTTATTATGCCTGTGGAAATAGTGCTTATATTAAACTTCTGTTTATCACTTCAGAGTAAGAAGTATAAAAACAATAATAATTTATTTTATTTGTTACAATTATTACCAGTATTATTATTATTATTATTATTATTATTATTATTATTATTATTATTATTATTATTATTATTATTATTGCACGCATTGTATTCTTCATCTGACATGATTAGAAACATTAAATCCAAACGTTTGAGATGGGCAGGACATGTAGCACGTATGGGCGAATCCAGAAATGCATATAGAGCGTTAGTTGGGAGGCCGGAGGGAAAAAGACCTTTGGGGAGGCCGAGACGTAGATGGGAAGATAATATTAAAATGGATTTGAGGGAGCTGGGGTATGATGATAGAGACTGGATTGATCTTGCTCAGGATAGGGACCTATGGCGGGCTTATGTGAGGGCGGCAATGAACCTTCGGGTTTCTTAAAAGCAAGTAAGTAAGTATTATTATTGAGGAAGTCAGAAAGTAGGAAATACTGGAGAAAGCTGAAATACCTGTCCTTGGGCGGAATACTAAATGAAAATGAAATTATTATTATTATTATTATTATTATTATTATTATTATTATTATTATTATTATTATTATTATCATCATTATCATTATCATCATCATCAATAATATGTTAGCCACGAGCGATTAGCCAATAGTAGAAGCACAAGAGTTACAATAATTACAACAAAAATATTAATGAAAATTACAAAACAATTAATAATTATTATGGTAAATAATTTACAATAAATATGCAAAACCTAAGTTTATAAATTAAATGAGTCAAATTTATTGCTGTAAAATTTGTCAATTTTAATGCATCTAGTCCACACCTGTTGAGTAACGGCTAGCGCATCTGGCCGCGAAACCGGGTTCGAATCCCGGTAGGGGCAAGTTACCTGGTTGAGGTTTTTTCCGGAGCGTTCCCTCAATTCAATTTGAGCAAATGCTGGGTAACTTTCGGTGCTGGACCCCGGACTCATTTCACCGGCATTATCACCTTCATATCATTCAGACGCTAAATAACCTAAGATGTTGATACAACGTCGTAAAATAACTTATTTAAATAAAAATTAATGCACAGGGGAAAGCGATTTAGAATTTCTACTGTAGAACATTTTTAGATCTCTCATACCTTCCATAAGAACACGAAAGCTTACGTTATTTATAAAAAGCCACATGTTATATCACCTTTAAGGGCCTTGAATAAAAATAGAGTATCAAGATCTTGGGTACGGAATATAAACTGTGAAATTTGAAAAAAAAAAAAAAAAAATCACAATTATTCTCGTAAATATTATTGGAGTCACCGGATAGAAATCTGTATGAATATAACGATATGAACTTTCGTTGGATACTTTTTAATTTAGCCGAATGACAGATCAGATATCGAATGTTGAAGACAATGCTACCCTTTACAATATAAGACGACATACAACTAAAATTAACAATAAAAGGAAATAGAAAAAGGGATACGCGGAACAACTTCTGGAAATACTAAGAGAGAGAAGGACTAAGACAAGGAAATTGACGAGGATTTTTTAAATGTCCCTACTCCTGACTTTTAGTAGGTTCAATGATGATCAAAAACGCCTTACACGGACTGAAATTATTGGTGTAATGAGACGTGTTAGGTTTATGTCTTTAAACCCTGAACAACACCAGGGATCTTCCTCTTCCAATATGTGTCAAAGTTTTCCATCGAATACATTTCCATCAATATTCACATTCCACAGACTGTCAAATCCTTTCCAAACACACCCAACTAATACGTTCCAAATACAACCTATGTCATTCCAATATTCTACGCCCACCTACGAAATGTCACCATCAAATTATCATCCATTACAAATTATTAATTTATAAACGCATCCGAGTCTGCAACTCACATTTTGTCAACTTTAAATTTTCCTAATCAACAAGCAGATAGATGTTCAACACCTCACCTTGAAGTTAGCTTACATTGTTGAATGAAACTGAAACATGAATGGAAAGACAGCAACTCAGCTTTATCATTACATGTGTAGCTTTTTTTTTTAAGCAACTGATTTTTCTTTGGTTATATATGTACAGTGTTGGAGCTATTGCTGTTTTGTTTAACTTTTTGGAAGAAGAACTTTTGCAGTTTGCATAACTTATGGACATTAGACATACCTAATAGATTAACATTTAATATTTTGCACCTTTAAAATAATATTTTCGTAGCTACCAAAAATTAGTTTCGAGTAAATGCAAGATAAATATTTCAAAGTCGTATGTAAACAAAGAATTACCAAGTATCAACATGAGTCCTGCAGATTTTGCGCTTTTAGAGATACGACGTTCTACTGTTTGATAAAGGATTAAATAAAGATTATAAAACTGCCTGTAACTCAATATTCAATTTTTGGGAGTTACAACAGTATTATTCTAGGGTTCCAATATGATTCTATTTTTCAATACTGCAAATAAAAGTGAATTTAATGTTGTTTGTAATTGGACATATTCGTAGTAGTTTAAAAACTGCTTTGTATTAATACTACTGTTCTCCAACCAGGAGATAAACCGTGAAAGAAATGTGCTTACTATTGCGTCATCTATTGGAGCGAAGTAGATAGATAATATTAGTTATAACGTCAGTTTAAAAACCACGCGCTCTCCTGCATATGTTATTTCCTGTATGGAGGGATTAGAAGATCAGGAAATTAACCGTGATCTAATTTTGTAACTAGGGTAGTATAAATATGTTTGTATCAGTGTTATGGTTTGTGCTTTGAGAGATAGCCAATAGAGATACGAGTACCCACGTGTGTGACCTTATGACATCAACATTCATTCACAGCATCATCCCGCTCCGTCCCATTCCCTGGAGACTTTCTCGTGGTTGGAGTACAGTATTGTTCATTGGTTTACGTTATCTGCACAGGGAAGTTGGCAGCTACAAGGTTGCTAACAGTTTACAGAGTCATGTGTAAACACAATTTTATTTTGACTGATCTCGTATCTCGTATGTAAACTGTGACATTATTGAATACAGAAAATTAATTATGATCTCAAGCAGTACTGATAAATAGAGTGGGGTCAGAGGATATCTTGAGTGTCAGGTTCTTGAAGACGGCCTTCAACTCCTAACTAAAATCAACGAAAGTGTGTCAGTGCCTTCCAAGTTACAGTACAAGGAAAAACGAGACTTGAAATTATTGTAGGGAAAAAAAAGTTTCAGTAGTACTCATGACAACACGCCCCTGTAATTTCTATAGGCTATGACTATGGCTATGGTGTGTTCAGGATGTGATTAATTATGGAGATCTACAGAAATTCGATAAAAAAAACATGTCATCTGAAAGTTGGGGCTACATCAAAATGATTTGGGGGTACGAAAAATCCTCACTCTGAAACATTAAATTATACCACACTTCTCATCTTCTATCGAACATAGAATAATGCACTCTTTACCACACGTACATTATTGGAAATTATCTATTTTAGCACACGCATTATCTTTTATGCCTAATAGTTTGAGAGAAAAAATATAAACTGGAAGATTGACTTTTAATTTGGAATATTATGAATGGTTTGTTTCCGAAAACCTTCTATTTTTCTCAAAAACCGATTTTGACCCATTAACATAATAAACGTATTCTTACATTCTGAATCCAATGCTAAGGTTATTTTTTGCCAATTCCTGGTATTTGTCACTGAAAAATTATATTTAAAATTATGATTTCTTTTCCAAAACCTTCTATTTTGTTTTTTTAACCAAAATCTATTATCTCATTTTTTAATTTAGAAATTGGTTGTAAACTATGAAGTATTCTGATACATTTAATACACAGAATGGTATAAAATATCTGTATTTATTTATTTAATTTCTTCCTGTAACCACTACAGGTTGCCATCTACAAAGAGTACCATGATACAATAGAGTAAATGCCTTGAGGCTTAGTGATATATTGTTGTTAGGGTGAAAAATAACAATTTGAATTATATTGAAACACATGATATTAAACGAAGTAACGTCAAGGAGATGCGAATTAGTCATGGTCCATATGTATGATGCCTGAAAATAGCTATTGAGCTTTTGAACACACATTTTAAAAATTGTGTTCGTGTATTTCAAAGCCAGCAATTTTTCTCCTTGCTATAAAAAATTGAAAGTGAAATAGAAAGTTTTGAAAACGAACCATTTTTTATTTAAGAATTACATATCGAATATCAATAAGAATAAAATATATAATATTATATCACGCTAAAACTTACAAAAATAGCCTACTATTAGAATATCTCAGAAAAATTTCTAGCAGGAATTGAGCAAGAAATCAACTACAAAGCAGAAATTACTCTATTTGCCGACAATGTAATAATCTGGAGAGTAACAATAACATCATATAAGAACTATAAAATGATTTAAATAATTCTCTCCAATACTAAGAAAAGTATGGAACGGAAAATATTTAAGTTCACCTTCAATCCAAACAAATCTGAAATAAACTTGTCCGCAATAAACAAGAACCCTAGATCATATATACCCCAGATAGGTCAGCCTTATAGGCTTTGACGTTAACAATTTTCGTCAGGTTTACTGCGCTGCCATCTAGGTGTTACATAAGGAATCACGTCATAATTCCCATTTGAATTGCATTAGCGACTGTCCTGCTATCTCGTGTTCGTTTACGGCGGATGGGTGGCGATCCTGGCGGTTATTCTCTTCAAAGTGCAAACGATTTTAACATAGCGATGACCTATCTGTTACATATATGATCTAGGCAAGAACATATATTATGTAACCTGGATCATAACATTCAGTTAAAAATTATAAAAATTGAATAAACCCGTACGAGAAAATGTTCTACTTCGTCTATAAAGGGCTTCTAAACCGGTCAGTGTATGGGACCGATGCCCACCCAGCTTGGTGATTAATTTGGGACACTACAATAGGTAGCGAAATCCGGTTATTAAGACCAGCTATAACGGCTGGGAGTTAATCATAATGAACACACGTTACCCCCAGTCAGGTTGAGTGATCGTTCATCTCTGTTTGAGGCATGTGGACGTGAGACCAGTAGTCGATCCATGGGCTGTCGCGCCAAGGGCTACTTATATACAAGTCGGTAGCGTCTCAAAATTAATCAGTGCTCTTACAACAGATCGACCTCGCATGGTTCTATCTGGATTCTGAATTATTTCTAATGTAAATCAAACATGATTTGAGATTCATTTGAGGATTTGCAGGCAGTACTTAACATCCCTTCTTAATGTGGAAGGAAGACCATATATTGTACTTGAATTAATTTTTTTTTTTTCCTCGAGACGGACTACTTGTATATCATGTTTTGCTCGGCCTTGTGCGACATGATTTGGGCTTGACCCTGGACTCCACACTATAAATCCAATGTTTGTTCGCGTGGCATCATTCGCGAAGACGCTTTCACGAGGTAAGTTCACAAAATAATACGAGGGGATATCAGCTTGTTACGCACCAATTAGAACGAGTAATAATAATAATAATAATAATAATAATAATAATAATAATAATAATAATTCCATAGCACTGTAGCAGCGCGTGTACCTCTAGACTAGCCGGCCCGGGTTCGATTCCCGACGGGGTCAGAAATTTTCATGTAAAATTCCTGCCTCGAGACTAGAAGATTTCTAATCACTAAATTGTGCACCAATATACAGGATGTCCGGGAAAGACCTGACGAAAAAAAATAACTATAACTCTGAAACTATTGCATTTATTATCGTGATGTTTTCACAGATACAAAGAGAAACACTTTAAGTTTTAATGTGCCTCTATATGATTACCATTTGTGGCCCGGGCTATGTCAGGAGATACTCAATCTCCTGCCACACACGCGAAAGCATGCCTGTGTGACCAGTGCTATTGCTTCGTAGATTCCGCCACGTAACTCAGCAATATCGGTCATAGGAGTACGATACACTTTATCTTTCACGAAACCCCACAGAAAGAAATCCAGTGGGGTCATGTCCGGCGAAAGTGGTGGCCATGCTGTAGGTACGCCTCTCCCAATCGAAAGGTCAGGGAATGTGTCATCGAGGAAACCGCGCACATGGTTAGCATAGTGTGGAGGGGGGGGAGCTCCGTTCTGTTGAGACACGATTTCTGGTGTAGTCGTGGGACAGCGTAATTTCGCAGCATATCCAGGTATGTGTTACCTGTCACTGTAAGCTCTTGTCCGTTTGGAAACGACGTTGTATACTAGCTTGACTGACTTAAATTAAGCCAGCTATAAAACGCATTTCTGCTTTCTTTACTGTGGTAAACATTGTTCGACTGTTCACGTGGTACACTCACAACTTGCATTCTCAGCTCTCAGAGCAAGACTGACTACATACGCTGCGCAGAACGAGTTTTTTCTCGTTTTTCTCCTCGCGCAATGGTATGCGCACGCGCGTAACATGTTGCTAGGTAACAAAACTTATCGAGTTTCTCTTTCTAACTGTGAAAACATTGAGGTAATAACTTTAATAGTTTCAGATATATAATTACTTCTTTTTCGTCAGGTCTTTCCCGGACACTCTGTACATAAGTTAAATCCCAAAACTCTCCGCAGTGCAAATGAAGAGACGACATATGCCACAGTTGATAATGATTCGGCCCGTTACGTCCCTTGTAGGCCCATTATCCGGATTGCCTTCGGCATGTATAGTCCGATTATTCTCTTGCAACAGGGCAATGCGAGACCTAATACCTTTCGAACAACGATGGAAAAAATCCAGGAATTGGAAGGAATCCAATTGCTACCACATTCTAAAGTTCACCATCTGTTTAGATCAATGGCCCATTTCCTGCATGAAAGAAATTTCTAAAACTGGAAACTCGTTGAAATGGGTATCACTGAATTCTTCGCATCAGAACCAGAAAATGGTACCGTCGCGGCGGGATAACATACCCTTTGAAAGGTGGTTCAAGATCATAGGTTGTAATGGCGCTTGCTTTGAATATTAGATTAATTTCTTGTTACAGCTCACTCAACTAAAATTTTGCTCCAAAACGGTCATTACTTATAAGGCAATATCTGTAAATATAAATTCGATTTTAGGTGTAACGTGCGTTTTTGCAGTGTGTAAGAACCTTCCGAGACATTCCGATTTAAATAAGGAACTGTTTCACTCCTTTTCCTTGTCCTCTATTATCCAGTACTATTTTCACTTATTTCCCTAACCAGAGGTCTGCATCGGACGTTTTCGCTCGAGCGCCAAGTAGTTCATAGCATAATCCGATAGGTAGCGCACATGCATGATGGGTAAAATTGTCGCGAGCGATAAATCCTCGAACGGTATAATCCGAGCGTTAGACATTCGTTCTTGTTACAGTGATGAACTGTGTAGTAACATTATAGATGTTTATCATTTCAAAAATTGGCAGTGTTTAACTAACCTCCCCATAGTACAACTACAAAACTTACTTTAATAGTACATTATGCAACGAGCCCATGATGGTAGTAATTAAGACGCGAGTATGTTTGTTTATGAAACGAGCGCAAGCGAGTTTCATAACCTTCTGCGACAGTATTGGATTTCCAGCCTCCGTGACTTTTCGCTAATTGTCTTTCGATTGCATATCCGAGAATAATCGGTACTTGCGGTTTTATAATGGTACAGTGGTGATTTCTCATTGGCTGAACAACTGAATTATAATGAATAGGTGTACTTTAATGAGGTGCATTAAAGGGCTACTACTAGGTGTATAATTACTACATTTCGGCATAAAATTTAATATAAATGTTGTAGGTAAACTTTCCCCCCCCCCCCACACAGGAATGATTTTGTTTTTGCCACGTCTGATAGATGTTATTGGATGTTGTAATTATTATAAACGTAGAATACAATCACGATAATGCAAGAACCGTATCAAGTGTTCTAGTAATAGTAATAATAATAATAATAATAATAATAATAATAATAATAATAATAATAATAATAATAATAATATCTAATAATTAGTGAATCAATCTTTGCGTCTGTAACAGTTGTGCAGCATGATTATTCGTTTTATCGTGTTTTCTGTGACGTTATCTCTGTACTAATATTGTTATTAATCTAGGCTACTGCTATATCAATAATATTTTGTAAAACGTTTCTACATTGTCGCAGTATATAAGCGGAACACTATGTACCTATCATATTATATATATTGTAAATCAAACATTGAATAATTATTAATTAGCAATAATAACTGTATATCGAAGTTTTTCATACTATTTTATTTATAACTTCATGTTCCTGCTTTGGTGCGTTCAATTGACTGTTCCATTAAACGTTTGTCATAAACGCAGAAAATAAAGCCTTATTTTTACCGTGTGAGCAAAACATATGTGTATCTTATCTGTCGCCTTCCATACAAGATAAGACTGTGCTTCTATTTATTACGAGCGTATCACGACCGATCTTATTTCACTCCATGGTGCGACACTCGACTGAGTTCAAGCGAGCGATTTAACTCTGCCCCTAACGCTGTGTATTTTGAACTATTACTTTTGCTTTACAGGTTTCAAAATGACGCCTGCGGTCTACTATGTGGCTTCATTAATGCTCTTCGCATCTAGTGTTGCTGTTGGGCAATACCAGGGGCCTTATAACATTCCACTTCAGGGACAGTTTCCTTCCTACAATCAATACCCGCTACAGTTCCAATTCCCGAATCCTCTGCAGTTTCCAACTCAAGGTAATATGCCAGGGGTTCATGTGCCAGTCCAAGGTAACACACCAATCCAAGGACAAGTGCCAACACAAGGACAGCTTCCAGGATACGACCAAGGGCTAGTTCAAGTTCCCACGAGTTATCCAACTTCATATTCTACGGCATGCAGGTACTGGTGCCAGACTCAGGGAGCACCATCACAGTTCTTCTGCTGCCCCATGGGTGAGTTTCAGACTCTTCTAGACTAAATCAAATTAAGTTTCTGTTCTAGATTTCGAATGAGCATAATGAGGAGAAGAAGAAACACTTGATGCGAAATGTATTAATGGGGGGACTGGTGAAATGTTGGCAATTTTCAAACAAAAACCGAATTATTTTTTTAAAACTAAATCAACAATGTCTTATTTATATGTTAAACAAGTTTCAGTGTTCTATGGCACTTGGAAGAATAAAAAGTACGTCATATTTAAATGACCACACTCTTGCATTTCAATGGTATACGAATGTTACAAACTGTTTTCTCACACTTTTTTATTTATTTTATTTATTTAACTAGCTAGTGAGTACAAATTGAAATTATAAAAAAAAAAATGTTTCTAGCCACTACCGTTCTCACTTTGAGAGAGGAACATAGGTTCAGGGTGTTTGAGAATAAGGTGCTTAGGAAAATATTTGGGGCTAAGAGGGATGAAGTTACAGGAGAATGGAGAAAGTTACACAACACAGAACTGCACGCATTGTATTCTTCACCTGACATAATTAGGAACATTAAATGCAGACGTTTGAGATGGGCAGGGCATGTAGCACGTATGGGCAAATCCAGAAATTCATATAGAGTGTTAGTTGGGAGGCCGGAGGGAAAAAGACCTTTAGGGAGGCCGAGACTTAGATGGGAAGATAATATTAAAATGGATTTGAGGGAGGTGGGATATGATGATAGAGAATGGATTAATCTTGCTCAGGATAGGGACCAATGGCGGGCTTATGTGAGGGCGGCAATGAACCTCCGGGTTCCTTAAAAGCCAGTAAGTAAGTAAGCCACTACCGTAAGAGCCAGGCTCGTGTGCGGTGTGGTCTTAGTCAATAATATAACATAAAATTTACAAGGACAGTTTACTAAATACAGTAAGTAACTTAATTCTAACCAATAAATAACACACAAGAGCAAAAAAAAAAAAAAAAAAAAAAAAAGGGGGGGGGAACTCATTTAATGTAAATTGGCAATCAGACAGAAGCCAGTGATATTCAATAAAAACATGAATATAGTTGACAGAAATAAAAAGTAAAAAATACACACATTTGTTAATATTATATATCATGAATAATTTACGAAATCTCTTTTTTAAAAGCTTCAATTTTAAAATATTTCGAATTTGCTTTTTTTTCAGCACATTTCAAATTTTGTAAAGCCTCTGGTAAATTACGTGTTAGGAACATGGAATTTTTACTGCATGTTCTGTATACTGTGGATAACAAAACACAGAAACTTTTTTGATGAACTAAAAATTTTCGGACATATGCCGTATCTTGTTCCGTCCGAGACGAACCATCCATCCAACACGAGACGACAATTCAAACTGAGTGAACTCTACTATTGGGAATTCCCTTCAAGATCTTAAAACCCAAGCCTTAAGCGCGCGGTCCTAAGGCTCGCGGGTTCGATTCCTGCCTCAGGTAAGGATGGATGTCCTTCATTGATGTTCTGCCCTGTGTATCTCTGTGAAGGTCCCTCGCTCTGCTGCCACCAGGCTAGGGGAGGCCCACATATAATATGTCTTTGTCTCGTGTGTGGTCCATAACATCGTCTTCTCCCCTACAGGCTTTGGGGCGTGACTGTGTTCTACAATAGGAAGAGATTGAGCAAAAAATATCTTATCATAGACCCATACTAACAGATTCCCAACAAACTAATTCGGATGAAACACAGTAATTTTATTATAAATACTTGTACAGACATAGGTACGTATATCGTATGTACTTAATAAAGAAATAAAGGAAACTATAATCATTAATAATAAAGAAAATGCCATCCCTACTAGAGGCCAAATCGGCCAAGAGTTTGGCAGTATTTTAACGCTTCTATCTTTACAATCGGCGTTAATGGCAGTAGGGATGTCAATCCTATATGCCCACCGTCTTTACCCCGAGGAAATATCCCTCGTACTCATTTCTATTGGAGCCTCAGTAAATACATAAATAAATAAATAAATAAATAAATAAATAAATAAATAAATAAATAAATAAATAAATAAATAAATAAATAAATAAATAAATAAATAAATAAACAAACAAACAGACACAAATAAACAAACAAACAAACAAACAAAATAAACAAACTAAATAAACATATTAAATAAATAAATAAATAAATAAAATACATAAATAAATAAATTAATTAATTAACTAAATAAATTAAATAAATTAATTAAATTAATTAAATAAATTAAATTAAAGAAATAAATTAAATAAATTAATTAAATTAATTAAATAAATTAAATTAAAGAAATACATTAAATAAATTAAATTAAAATAAATAAATAAAATAAAATAAATTAAGTAAATAAATAAATTAAATAAATAAAATGAATAAAGTAAATAAATAAAATAAAATAAATAAATAAAATAAATAAATTAAATAATTAAATAAATTAATTAAATAATTAAATAAATTCATGAAATAATTAAATAAATAAAATAAAGTAAAATAAATAAATAAAATTAAGTAAATAAATTAAAATAAATAAATAAAATTAAATAAATGAATAAAATAAATAAATAAATAAAAAATTAATTAATTAAATTAAATTAATAAATTAAATAAAATAAATAATTAAATTAAACAAATAATTAAATAAATAATAAATTAAATAAAATTAATTAATTAATTAATTAAATTAAATGAATAAATAAAATAAATAAAATAAATAAGTAAATAAATAAATAAAATAATTAATTAAGTAAATTAAATGAATAAATAAATAGATGAATAAATAAGTAAATAGACAGACAAACAAATAAATAAGTAAGAACAGTTAGTTAAAAATCTAAATATGACAATAACATCGAACCGAGAACATAAAAGGTAACGCAATTACAGAGATCCCATGAATTCCTCGTCAAATTTTACTTACTTCTGTTTGCACTTTTATCGCATATTGATGTACATATGAGTAAAATCCAGTAACATGGATAACATAAATATATGGATGCTGGACTATATTCATAGCAATCTTTTTGCACCGCAGGAGGTAAACCTGGATCCTGCCCGTACCTGAATCCGGCACTGTGCACGCACATGGCGATAGGGTCGACCGCCGTGGAGTGCGCGTCTGATTACAGCTGTGGACACAACGAGAAATGCTGCCACGACCCCTGCCGGAGCAAGAACACCTGTCAGCTCGCCATTACGCCTCGTGTCACGCGTTTCTACTGAGATGGAATAGTGGTTAATCTACTAATTCAGACTTTATTTTCTTGTAATGTGTGATTATTATCCTTTGAGAATTTCATTGGCCTACATTCTGAAATAACCTTTTACTTTAATAAAATATTTAAATAATCCTAAAAGTTACTTACACTTTAAACGTTACAGAAAGAATAGAAAATAGTTCTGACAAAAAAAAAGTATTTTTATGCAAGTAACTACTTCTTTAATGGAAGTTTAAACAGGAAAAGTGTCACATTTTATGTGTAATAGAAATAGTGACATGACATAATATTAGATGGCAACACGCGTACCCTTTGACGAATGCAGCATCTAGCGGAGAGTTCTTGAATTTCGTACTATGCTAAAGTATTTAAAAATTCCGTAAAGGTGCTGTTACCCATATCGTGATTTAATAATTCTTGGAAGAGGAGATAAAAACAGGAAAAATAGCACATTTCATGTGAAAGAGGAATCAATGATGTCATGCAATACAAGATAATAGTGCATCAGCATTAGTATTTCTGTCAGACTATGTAACAAGAAAAAGTAACGTCATTTAGGTACAGAATAAATAAATAAAAGTATAGGACAAGTCCATATTTCAAGAGAGGACAATCGTTAAAAACAAATGAAAGCATAGGACGAATCCATAACCCAAAATATAAAGACGTAGTCACGTAATGAATGGAATTTAAAAGTACGTCGTCATTTTTTTTAATATTTCACTATAATGATCTACGGTCTGATCCGTTTGGGTATGGATAATTTTATCTTATTATTATAAATCTATTATGATAGTAGGACAAATTTATTTCTGGTTATATTATGATTAAAAGATGGGAGTTTCCATATATGATAATCAACAATGCATAATCTGAAAGGACAAATGAAAATCGTGGATGATTAAATGGCTACTACAAATCAACAGCGGGCACAATATGTTCTTTGGTATGCTAAATTTGAGAGCGTTAAAAGAGTTCAAAGGGAATTTCGACTTGAGTATGGTGTGCGTGATGTACCTAAATACGATTCCATAATGTTGTGGTATCGAACATTTGTAGAAACAAGTTCTGTGTTTAAAAAAACCATGCAGGAAGTCGCAGGCGAAAACCAGTACGAGAAGCAGCTAACTCTTGGCTTGGCCCCCGAACTCCCCAGATCTAATCCCTCCCGACTTCTTCGTATGTGATTTTTGTTAAAGACATTGTCTATTCACAGAAACCCAGGAACATTGATGATCTGAGAGTAAAAATTACTCAAGCTTTTGAACAAATCACCCCTCTTATGTTACAACGGACATGGACTGAATTTCATCACCGTTATGAGTTGTGCAGGGTGCGCAATGGGGGTCATGTTGAGTTCTGAGGAATCTCCCATCTTTCAGTGTTGTATGCACAAAGTTTCAACAAATAAAGTTCTGTAATAAATGTTTTACGGTGTTTTTATTTTATCCATACCCAAACGGATCACCCTGTAGTATCAAAATAAAGATTATTCTCTAAGTTGATGAAATAAAATTTTATAAATATGAATTCTGAAATTCCAGTTTCTACATAATTATCATAACAACACGTCTTAAAAAGATATTACATTATTAATTTTATTCTAGAAAGGATTTGGGTGTTTAATGCTTGCAATATGCACGCGCATTAAGACAATTTCAATTCATAAACTGCATATCGAACAGTTTTATTTTAATTTAAAATTGTAAAAAAAAAAACCCTTACCTTCTCAAAGACGATGTTGAATGTTCCCAATTTGATTCAAGGCCGACATTGAAGCGTATACACATTTTGATTCACACGTTGCAGCTCTGCTTCCGAAATATTGGCTATTTCTTCTCTTGTGTTCTTTTTGACGTCTTCGATTTGATTTCTTGACCAATACTGATCCCTTAGTTTTGAATTTGTTCTCTATTTTATGAACTATTCTCCCGTCAGATGCATCAACCACAGGAAATCGTTCCTGAATTTCTCTACGACACTGGGCAGATGAATGACTTGTTTTAAAAGTTATAACAAATGAACATTGTAAAGTTTAGAACCACTTCGCAAACAGCACACACAAACAGACTGAAACCGCACTGCACACGTCTCTCAAAACAACTGAATTGACTCATACGCACATGCCGCCTTATCGCTGTCTACCTGCTTGGCTTGATCCGTATTCCGTATAGCAGCGAGGCCAATAAAAATAAATGCAGTGATTGCAAGTAGTCCTTATTGAGATATGAAGACGATGATTGCTTCGCTTGGTTGCGGTTTTCGAGAGCAGGACCCGAGACTTATCTTTACGCGTATGTTTACATTCTCCCATTGGACGTCCTGTAAGACTAGAGCAGCCGCGGCGAAAATGCGACTCACGAGCACATTGTGGCTCGCAGAGCTTTTCTCTCGCTTCCTACCTACAACCCCCACCCTCTTACTCACTGGAGTCAAACTCCGTTCTATTTGTATTTGTCTCGGACCTGCGAGTGGCGTATCGTCGCAATATCTCTCTCGAAACCATGTACCTCTATAAAAAAAAAAAACGAAAGTTTCAAGTAGGATGGGAGGATGCATTCTTTTGCTTACAATATGATAAAAATATTACATGTATGATTTGTTCACAAATATTACTAGGAAAACGGTTGTATAACATAAAACGGCATTATAAGTTACTAGGCCTACATGTTACTGATGAAACATTAAAAGGTTAAGTGTTATTATTATTATTATTATTATGATTATTATTATTATTATTATTATTATTATTATTATTATCATCTCTGTACGTCGATTCTTTCACAGCAGATGTACGAATAATGCGGTTAGATTTTCAATTTAAACTCACAGATTTACAATGCGACGTTAAATGAAAGCTAGATGTAAGGACTTGACAGATATTGAACTTTTCAAATCCTTGGAAAAAAATAAATATTTGAAGCTTCGTTCTTTCGCTTGCTCTGTTGAAGCCATGTTCGCTGTAACTTACGTCTGTGAAAAATTATTTTCAACAATGAAAATAGTAAAAGGTAAAGGTAAAGGTAAAGGTATCCCCGTAACATGCCATGAAGGCACTTGGGGGGCATGGAGGTAGAGCCCCATGCTTTCCATGACCTCGGCACTAGAATGAGGTGGTGTGGTCGGCACCACGCTCTGACCGCCTTTTACCCCCAGGAAAGACCCGGTACTCAATTTTATAGAAGGCTGAGTGAACCTTGGGGCCGTTCTGAAAGTTTGGCAACGAGAAAAAATCCTGTCACCACCTGGGATCGAACCCCGGACCTTCCAGTCCGTAGCCAGCTGCTCTACCAACTGAGCTGAAAATAGTAAAAACCAAATTTAGATCACGACTGACAGACAAATACCTTCGTGATCAACTACGATTGGCAGTAAGTGACATAATTCCTGATTTTGAAACTTTGTCGCAGAGACATTCTGAAGACAGTTAATTTTAGGTTGTGATAATGTGTCCTATGTTTTCTTGTTCATTTCTTTCTTCGTTACACGTCCTAAACATTAACTTCCCCTTCGGTTGTCCGCCTCCCTCCATAGGTGCTATGCACGTTGCAGCTTACACATTGGCTCGGCGCACCATGGCCTTTTCGCCACGGCTGGACTAGAGTATTCATCTAGCGGCAGCTTATCACATTTCCAATAACCATAGCTGCAAAATAGATCCACCTACTATATTTTTACCACTGGCAAGTTCTACGTTGACAATATGATTTTCTAATACTTCTTATCGTATTTTTATAGCAACAGACGCTTACATGAATGAAGACACTGAATCTATTCCAATAATTTTCCACGAAGTTGAGGACTCCAGTACTCGTAGTGGTTCCTAGTTTTTAGGCGGAGTTTATCACATCGGTGTAAAATTGCTTCAATGATCAAAATTAAAGCAGCAACTAGAATACCGATAGATAGATTTATGAGAATGGGTGACACAGCTTCGAACTCGACGCTCTGGAATCCCGGCTCCCCTTCTTCAACTGGCATTCTGAAATTCTTGCTGCAAATCCGGTTGAAGATTCCAGTCCTCCTAATGAAGCGTAACCTGAAATAAAAATCCATAATTAATGAACTATAGTTTTGAGAACAAACTGAGACATAAACTCAATGGAACTTGCGGATATGAGATTTCTAACAGCCAGGTAGACATGCAGGGTCCTTAACATATATGGCTCCGGGCGACAGGTCGAGCACCAGCCGGTAAAATGCTACTTACAACGACGAAAGCAGAAATGGATTATGCATATGTTGTCACTCGTCTAAGCTTATCAATTGAAATTATTATTTCGTGCTCAATATCAGTTTGGAATTTCTCTAATGTGTAAGGATTCTTGCGAAACAACTTGTCTTTCAAGCTACCCCATAAATAGAGAAATTAAGGTATGAGGGGGGGGGAAAAACGAAAGAAATATAGTAATCCAGAACTGTAGGAAGAAAAGACGAATTTATAAAATACTAGCCGTACCCGTGCGCTCCGCTGCACCCGTTAGAAATTAATATAAAGTAATTACATAATTAAAATAGGACATTTGATCCAGGGAACATTCGTGTTTGATAGAAGGATAAATCGTTTAATATGTTACGTACTTAATTTAAATTGTATTTAAAATATTAAAATGCGATCATTTTGATCCAGAGACGACACATTTGGTGCAATGACAATTCCTTTAACATGTTTCTTAATTGTTATTACCAATTATTTTTGGAAAAGCGAAAATTAACAGAAAAATTTTGGCTAAAGATTTATATTATATTATATTATGTTATGTTATGTTATGTTATGTTATGTTATGTTATGTTATGTTATGTTATGTTATGTTATGTTATGTTATGTTATGTTATGTTATGTTATGTTATGTTATGTTATGTTATGTTATGTTATGTTATGTTATGTTATGTTATGTTATGTTATGTTATGTTATATTATATTATATTATATTATATTATATTATATTATATTATATTATATTATATTATATTATATTATATTATGTAAAAAGTGTGTTGATAACGGATGTACTCGAATTAGAAAGTTTTTAATTTGTTGTGGGAGCTCTTGAATCTCAGGAGGAACAACTTTTACAACAGCTCAACATAATCTGCTTGGCTCATTACCCAATTTTTTTGCATTGCATTTATTGCATATATATTTTATGTATTTTAACACGATTCATTTGTGCATAGTTAAAATTTGAATTATAAAATAATGGATTGCTAAGCTAACGTACTATTACTGCATACTAAATCAATACACTGTCGTTGTTCGTTAATTCTCTGAGATAAAAATGAATATGTTTATAAACATTATTTTAAGAAATACAGGAAATGAATATACAGAATAACCTATCAAGTTTTCTGTGCATAAGAAGCTACTCGTATTTTAATCTTACCTGTCCTCAATTCACTCACAAGTTACTGTAATAACATTATAGCATTATGTCCATCCAGAGAAACTACACTTTCCAATGATGAAATAATAATTAATTATACAAATCGGTTAATTTAGCTTCCGATATTACTTCATAAAAAACACAGAAACATTCCCCTTATAGACGAAGTCATTTGTTTTTTAATTCATTACACGGCCTTAGATGGCAGTTATTTTAATTTTAAAACTCATTTATCTCATTAAATATCAGTCCTATCAAAATTTTTCAAGGAATAAAACTTATCGCAAATTATTTTTAAAGAAACGTTTGTTATGTAACATTTTTCACAAAAATCAATAATAAGCGAGATATTTCGATTTATTTAATTCAGGCCCCCTTATAACCCCCCTTTTAAATAATGTATTTTGAATGCCATATAGCCTAAAATCTAAGTTACAACGAACTTAATTTATATTCCAATTTTCATCGAAATCCGTTCAGCCATTATCGCGTGAAAAGGTAACAAACATACAGACAGACAGACAAACAAAAATGTCAAAAAAGCGATTTCCGGTTTCAGGGTGGTTAATTATATATGTTAGGACCAATTGTTTTTGGAAAAACGAAAATTACCAGAAAAATTTCGGCTACAGATTTATTAAATCCGTTCAGCCATTATCGCGTGAAAAGGTAACAAACATACAGACAGACAGACAGACAAACAAAAATGTCAAAAAAGCGATTTCCGGTTTCAGGGTGGTTAATTATATATGTTAGGACCAATTATTTTTGGAAAAACGAAAATTACCAGAAAAATTTCGGCTACAGATTTATTATTAGTATAGATAAGAAGAGATAGAGAAACCAGGAAATGTAGAAAGAAAGCAAAACTGAAAATAGAAAAGAATAGAAGTTGGGAGAGAATGAAAACTTACTTACTTACTTACTGGCTTTTAAGGAACCCGGAGGTTCATTGCCCTCACATAAGCCCGCCATTGGTCCCTATCCTGAGCAAGATTAATCCAGTCTCTACTATCATATTTCACCTCCCTCAAATCCATTTTAGTGTTATCTTCCCATCTACGCCTCGGCCTCCCCAAAGATCTTTTTCCCTCCGGCCTCCCAACTAACACTCTGAAAATACCAAAGAGAAAAGAAGAAATAGAGTAGCCAAGAAATCTGGAAAAAAAATACTAAAAGGAAAAGAAAAAGTAGAGGAATCAAGAAATGGAGATATAAAGGAGAAATGAAAAAAGAAAGGATTCGATTAATTGAAAATTAAATCCACAGAGAACAACGTACCATTGCGTATAAGGAAATAGTTACAGCATGTGGCTAGAGTCGATAACGTAAGAATTATTCTCCAGGTGCTATATTATTAATTGTAAGAGATATGGAGAAAAGTAAAACTTCTAAACAGGTGTTTTGACAGCCAGGATATAACTTTATTTTCAGATAATATTATGTTACGGTTACGTTATTTATTTTTGAAGTGAAATAAGCTCCAAGGTAATACAAATCACTATCATATCTTCCATTGGTGAAACAGTAAAAATGGGTGCTTCATATCGTAATTATTTAGGGTATAAAAAGAAATCTGCCCCTGAACGAGTGTGTTCCAGGCAAATTTTCCAATCATTTATTCGCTAAAAATTTCCTTCTATGCGTACAGATATTTCTCCAGATCTCTCCTGACTTCATTCCTGTCTGAAAATTAAATGAGAGAGAAAGAAAAGACCGAATTTAAGATTTCTTCAAGACTTCTACAAGGTTCTTAGGAACGTGAGGTGAGTAAGAAAAATAGTTTAGCAATTTTTATTATTTTATATAAAAGAGGTAGATGAGACTCACCAGGACCACAATAAAATTCTCAGATATACGATATACAAGTTAATTGTCATTTTCTGTGACTCAAAAACGATTCTTTATTTATGCTCTTAATAGTACATCCAATTTCAATGCATCACCATCATCATCATCATCATCATCATCATCATCATAACCATCGATTGATATTCATAGCAAATTCTATTTATTTATATTAATATCATTACCCCACTTTTTATATATATATATATATATATATATTACAGGAATTTTTTTAATTCTTATACAATGCGTTATAGTTTTTTACATTTTCTTTACACATATAATTTGTTAAAATAGGGGCCTATAAATACTACAACAAAGATTCTGGTGTATATTAAGATGTCAGAAACACACAAGCAAGCAATTCAAGCTTCGGAAAAAGAGCGACGAAATAATAAATTTCAAGAGAGAGGTAATGTAATAAGCGTTCATGAAGGGGTATATCTCAGACTTTGCTAGACATATCTAAAAAAAAAATCTTTACCACAAAATAGAAAAAAAAGCGTTTTCTGCAAAGAAAAGTTAATTAAAAATGTATTTTTTGATCCATTTTGAATCTTGCGTACACCAATTTTAACACTTGAATATAATTAATTGATGAACTAGTGGACTTACTCGTGTTAAATATGTAATATTTGTGCGGCTTATAGCTGTTTCAGTGCTTCACGCACCATCATCAGAGCCTCTGATGCGCCCTGACCTGTATTTGCGTACTAGTTGACTCGTAGAAAGGTCTTGATGATGGTGCGTGAAGCACTGAAACAGCTGTAAGCCGCACAAATATTACATATTTAACACGAGTAAGTCCACTAGTTCATCAATTAAGTACTTTTTGACATACAAAGTGCACCCCCTTTAACTTTAACGGACATAACAGAATAAGTTAATCTTGCAGATCCTCAAGACGAACCTGTATGTAGTTCTGAAACATCAATAGAGGTATAAAAAATCAAAATACCGGAACTTAATATCCATCACAGTCACCCTGAAAGCACAAAGATACCTGAAAAATGACCAAATACTTTTCATATCAGAGTTAATTATTTATTAAGTGTCCTTAATTGAACAACATATCTACATTTTAAGTGTACTAACGTGTATTGCAGCAGGAGCCTGTAGGAACTGTTCTTGCTAATTGCCATGGCTCTGGTTGAGGGGATGTACGCTTGGGGCACTGTGACCAGCTGGCAGTTAACGACACTGGTCAGGGGGACGTACAGTGGCGACATGAAGGCGTAGTGGTCGTCCTCGCAAGCTCGATCGAGTCCTTCCTTGTTCCTCCGAGGCAGATAAGTCGCGCTCGGTAGCAGCAACTCAGACAACGTCCTCAGAGGAGCTTCCGACGATATCTGGGCAAACCGAGCAATAGCGACCTTCAGCTAAGGCTCACCACAATTATTATGGTCATAATCATATTATATCATAACCAGTATCACAAATAACACCAACATCTTCACTGTACTACCATAGGCTTAATTATCAACGACGCAATCATTAAAACACCGCAATCCTCCTCCTCCAATTATTCGGTTGAGAAGCTTTTATCATCCAGTCTGCTGTCAAAAAATCTGAAAGTTAGAATTTATGAAACAGTTATATTGCCGGTTGTTCTGTATGGTTGTGAAACTTGGACTCTCACTTTAAGAGAGGAACATATGTTAAGTGTGTTTGAGAATAAGGTGCTTAGGAAAATATTTGGGGCTAAGAGGGATGAAGTTACAGGAGAATGGAGTAAGTTACACAACACAGAACTGCACGCATTGTATTCTTCACCTGACATAATTAGGAACATTAAATCCAGACGTTTGAGATGGGCAGGACATGTAGCACGTATGGGCGAATCCATAAATGCATATAGAGTGTTAGTTGGGAGACCGGAGGGAAAAAGACCTTCGGGGAGGCCGAGACGTAGATGGGAAGATAATATTAAAATGGATTTGAGGGAGGTGGGATATGATGATAGAGAATGGATTAATCTTGCTCGGGATATGGACCTATGGCGGGCTTATGTGAGGGCGGCAATGAACCTTCGGGTTCCTTAAAAGCCATTTGTAAGTAAGTAAGTAATCCTCCTCCTCGTCCTCGTCCTCGTCCTCATCCTCATCATCATCATCATCATCATCATCAACGCAGCCAGCGATGTTAATACTATCATCATGATCTTAATCAAACTGGTTTACGATTAGTACGGAGATTAGGTTAATTGAATTAAATCATGGTTTATTTAACGACGCTCGCAACAGCAGAGATTATATCAGCGTCACCGGTGTGCCGGAATTTTGTCCCGCAGGAGTTCTTTTACATGCCAGTAAATTTACTCACATGAGCCTGACGCATTTAAGCACACTTAAATGCCATCGACCTCGGCCGGGATTGAACCCGCAACCTCGAGCATAGAAGGCCAGTGCTATATCAACTACGCTACCGAGGGCGACAGATTAGGTTATGATTAACTTATGATTATATTTATTTTAAGTAGGTTATATAACGACGCTGTATCAACTACTAGGTTATTTAGCGTCGATGGAATTGGTGATTGCAAGATGATATTTGGCGAGATGAGGCCGAGGATTCGCCATAGATTACCTGACATTCGCCTTACGTTTGGGAAGAACCTCGAAAAAAATTCCAACCAGGTAATCAGTTCAAGCGAGTATCGAACCCATCCCGAACCCAGTTCCGGATCAGTAAACAAGCCACCTCGCCAACTGAGCTACGCCGGTGGCTTTATATTTATATTAGATTAAGTTAGGATTTGATTACGTAGGGTTAGGTATTATATCACATTATAATTACTTTAGGATTAGGGTTAGTATATAATCACAATGGTATTATACAGAAAGTTTTTTTCTTTACCCGCGGGAAATTCACTTTCCTGTCTAGCGGTCGAGGACGCTATGATTCCCGCCAGACGAAAGCAGCAATAGACGGGCAGGTGTGCGAGAGAGACAACAGAATATACTCACTACATTTATTTACTGTACTTATTTATTTATTTATTTACTGTATTAATTTATTAATATATTAATTGATGTATTAATTAATGTATTAATTAATTTTTTATTTTTTTATTTTATTGGCTTATTTTACGACGCTGTATCAACATCTAGGTTATTTAGCGTCTCAATGATATGAAGGTGATAATGCCGGTGAAATGAGTCCGGGGTCCAGCACCGAAAGTTACCCAGCATTTGCTCGTATTGGGTTGAGGGAAAACCCCGGAAAAAACCTCAACCAGGTAACTTGCCCCGACTGGGATTCGAACCCGGGCCACGTGGTTTCGCGGCCAGACGCGCTGACCGTTACTCCACAGGTGTGGACTAACTTATTAATTAATTAATTTATTTATTTATTTATTTATTTATTTATGTATTAATGTATTAATTAATTTATTTATTGATTTATCGATTTATCTATTTATTTATTTATTTATTCATTTATTTATATGAAAGCCAAATGAGATTATCTCGCGGACAAACGGCTATTTTTCACGTACGATATACTTACTCTCATGTTGCTAATGGCAGAGGAGTTGGATACCACGCCGAGCCTGTAGCGTCCGTCATCGAGGAACTCCTGGAAGGTTGTGAAGGGAAGAGGGACGCGCCGCGACGCCGAAAACGAGACGAGGGAGCCCGAGTAGGCGGCCAGCAAAACTACAGACAACACATGGGCGGCTATCTGAAGAGTCCGCGACGACAAACGATGAGAGTTTTGTTCCTCTAGGGAACCTGAAACAAACCCCCAAGTAAATTCTCCTTGAACTCGAATTACTGCATTTACAGAGATGTAATAGAAACACAAGGCGCATCCAGAAAGTAAGTTTCCCTATTTTTTTAAAGAACACACACTTTCAGGAAAACATTTCTTGGCAACAGGTACAGCAATGTTTCAGCTATTTTTCAACATAGCCACAATCAGAATTGAGACACTTGTCGTATCGTGGGATCAACTTTTGTATCCCTCTGTCGTAGAACTCTGCCGCCTGTGAATGGAACCAGCGTGTGACAGACGTCTTCAGCTCTTCGTCGTTGCCAAAACGCTCACCGGAGGACAGGAATTTTTTGAGGTGCAAGAAAACGTGAAAATCGCTGGGAGCAAGATCAGGACTGTAGGGTGGGTGATCAAACAACTCACAGCCAAATTCCGTCAAAACAGCTGCTGTGCGCCGAGCCGTATGTGGACGAGCATTGTCATGGATGAGCACAACACCTGCAGTAAGCATTCCACGCCTCTTGTTTTGAATGGCACGTCGCAATTTTCGCAGTGTTTCACAGTAACGGTCAGCGTTCACTGTTTCACCTCTTGGAAGGAAGTCAATGAGCAGAATGCCCTTCCTGTCCCAGAACACAGTGCACATCACTTTCCGTAACGACAGCGTCTGTTTGAATTTCGTCCTGACCGGAGATCCAATACGCCGCCAATGCATTGACTGCTGCTCGGTTTCCGGGGTGAAGTGCGAAATCCAAGTCTCATCGCCCGTGACGATCCTGTCGAGGAACTCGTCGCCGTCATCGTGATACCGTTGCAGAAATGTCAGTGCTGCTCCTAAACGTTGCATTTTGTGTTCGGGTGTCAGGTTTTTCGGCACCCACCTGGCACACACTTTTTTGAACAGCAGGTGCTTAGTGACAATCTCATGCAACAAGGATCGCGATATCTGCGGAAAATGGCTCCTCAGCTCCGTAATCGTGAAGCGACGGTTGTCCATGATGCACTGCCGCACCAGCTCAACACGATCATCATTGATGAGGGACGGTCGCCCACTGCGCTCTTCATCATGGACATTTTGACGACCTTCGGAAAACTGCCTACACCAGCGACGCACCATCTGCTTACTCATGATGTTCGGCCCATAGACCTGACAGAGCTGCCGATGAATTTCAATTGGCGTAATGCTTTGTGCATTAAAGAACTTTATCACCGACCGAACCTCGGAGGCGGCGGGAGAAGGAATAAGAGCTTCCATTTCGGACCACTGCTGCCACGCTACTGGCACCAGGCGGGACCTGTCCGGCTGGCATATGATTGATACGTCATAGATCTGTTACGCATGCACAATTGACACGGCTAATTACGTTTACTTTCAAGGGGAAAAAATCGGGAAACTTACTTTCTGGATGCGCCTCGTACTTAAACCACTTTCTTACGTAACCCTAGATGTTGAAAATGCACTGTACAACAACGTATATCATATATATTTATATATTATTTTAATGTACCGAAGTACTCTTTCAACGTATATCATACTGACTAGTCGGGTATACGGGAGAGAGAAATTGTAATGTTCTGAAAAGAAAGCCTTTCTGTGAAGTTTGACGTCATTCGCGGTAAATGAACAAAATGAGTGTAAGATGAACTTCGTTATCTCGTGGTTTTCCACGCTGTCCGTCTTTCTCCATTCTCTGTTTAATATGCTTCGATCTACCAGGTTATGTCCATTTTCGATATTTTTCCTTCAAAATTTTCTCATGTTCTTTCAAACAGAGCGGCAAAAATCAGAGTGAGGCAAGTGGCCAATAGGCCAAGTTTTGTATTGCTAATCAGTTATATATATTCCTGTTTTATAATTGCCGCTCAAGTAAATAATCATTTATTTATCGTAAGTTAAACTGTCCATTTATATTTATGTAAATATGATGATTTGATGGGCATCTAGTCGGTGTATTCTCATATAAGTCGAAATAAATAAATAAATTAATTAATTAAATGAAATAAATAAAATAAAATATTTTAAATGAATTAAATAAATAAATAAATAAATTAAATAAATAAAATAAAATATTTAAATAAATTAAATAAATAAATGAAAGAAAATAGATAAATAAAATAATTTATATAAATTAAATTAAATTAAATTAATTCAATAAATTAAATAAATAAATTTAATTAAATAAATAAGTAAATAAATAAATCAAATAAATAAATAAAATAAATTAATTAATCAAATAAATAAATAGAATAAATAAATAAATAAAATAAATAAATAAAACAAATAAATGAATTAAATAAATAAAATAAAATAAATTAATTAATTAATAAATGAATAAAATGAATAAATAAAATAAATAAATGAATAAATAAATTAATTAAATAAGTAAATAAATAAATAAATAAATGAATGAATGAATGAATCAATCAATCAATCAATCAATCAATCAACCAATCAATGAATAAATGAAGAAATAAATAAATGAATAAATAAATGAGTAAATAAATAAGTAAAATAAAGAAATAAAATAAATTAAATAAATTAAATAGAATTAATAAATTAAATGAATTATTAAATTAAATGTATGAATAAGTAAATAAATTAATTAAATGAAATACATAAAATAAAATAATTTATATAAATAAAATGAATAAATTAAATAAATAAAATTAATTAATTAAATAAATTAAATTAAATTAATTAATTACATAAATTAATTAAATAAATAAGTAAATAAATAAATAACTCAAATTAATAAATTACATAAATCAAATAAATAAAATAAATAAATTAATTAATAAATGAATTAAATAAATAAAATAAATAAATAAAATAAGTAAATAAATAAATGAATTGATGAATGAATGAATGAATCAATGAATCAATGAAGAAATAAATGAGTAAATAAATAAATAAATAAATGAAATTAAATAAATTAAATTAAATTAATAAATTAAATGAATTAGTAAATTAAATGAATAAACAAATAAAAGAAGTAGTGTACTTAAGAAAGGAACTCTGTGTGTGCGTGCGTGCGCGTGTGTATATAAAATATAAAATTTTACCTTGACAACATAAACAGGAAGTAACGTAAAGAAGGGAGTCCGATAGCCCACTAAATAGAGGGTGTATCGAAAAACTAATCGTCTGACGGCTGTAAAAGAAATGCATGGCAGCATGACAGACAATCAGGAGAACAATGAAGCCTGCAGCAGTCAGGCGCAGCTTCGAACTGTAGGGCGTGAGGACGACCGACCAGAACACCGCAGAGCTCTGGGGCTTCTTGATGAAGATGTGTGCCCTTAAACAGAGCAGAAGTACAAATAGCCTGAGCAATAGGTGATGAGAATAATATATCAGAAAGCTGATTACAGCAGCTAAAACCGAGTGGTGGTGGTGGTGGTGGTGGTGGTGGTGGTGGTGGTGGTGGTGGTGGTGGTGGTAGCAGCAGTAATAATAGTAGCAGTAGCAAGTAAAAATAGAATTTTCCAAACGCTAGAGACTAGCCTACATACTTGCCGTTCCACAAAGGCTCGATGAAGTCAATCACGTCCAGGCGTGGCGTTGTCATGGTGAGAGCGGCACAAGACACGTCCGCGAGACCCGACTGCAGATGACCAACGATGCCGTTCCAACAGCCATCCCCCTGGCGATCTCCATGGATCTGCACGTTGGAGATATAGTGGCACCTGCAATACAATATAATACAACACAACATAACACAATATGATATTGGTGTAATGTAACGTAATGTAATGTAATGTAATATAATATAATATAATATAATATAATATAATATAATATAATATAATATAATATAATATAATATAATATAATATAATATAATATAATATAATATTAGTACATTATGCAACGAGCCTATAATGAGGTAATTAAGAAGTGAGTATGGATATTTATGAAACGAGCACAAGCGAGTTTCATAATTTTCATACGAGCTTCTTAATTACCATTATAGGCGAGTTTCATACGACTTTTTATGCTCGACCATATTTCTAACTTGATATTATTAATTTTATTGTATCTGACCTGGAGCAATGTCCCGTATGTTGTGAGATGTGCGCAGACGCGAAAGTATTGATTTTTTCCGAGGAACAGACGTCCACATTGACCTTGCTAGGCCATAAGAGCATACAGAGATAACATTGAAATTAAATTAGACATTTAAAAACGAGATGACAAATTGATTTTATTTGAATATTATTTACAATTAACGCTAATTATTATAGTAACAGAACATAACCTTCTGCGACAGTATTGGATTTCCAGCCTCCGTGACTTTTCGCTAATTTTCTTTCGATTGCATATCCGAGAATAATCGTTACTTGCAGTTTTATAACGGTAGAAAGCTGACCTGTCATTGGCTGAACAGTTGTAACCTGAGTCGTCATTGGCTGAAAGACCTGGCCTTTAATGAGTAGGTGTACTTTAATGACATGCATTAAAGGTCTGCTACCAGGTGTATAATTACTACATTTCGGCATGGTCGAGCATAAAATATATTATGATATAATTATTTCATGGGCCACAAAATGTCAAATTTCTAATTTTGGCTTTCTAAATGTTACTCTAGTATCTACTAAGCTGTTTGAAAATTTCATGGTCTGGCATTCAAATAAAACCAGTTTGTTATTAAATTACTAGTTACTTACTTACTTAAATACATACTTACTTACTTACTCACTGGCTTTTAAGGAACCCGGAGGTTCATTGCCGCTCTCACATAAGCCCCCCATTGGTCCCTATCCTGAGCAAGATTAATCCATTCTCTATCATCATATCCTACCTCCCTCAAATCCATTTTAATATTATCTTCCCATCTACATCTCGGCCTCCCTAAAGGTCATTTTCTCTCCGGCCTCCCAACTAACACTCTATATGCATTTCTGGATTTGCCCATACGTGCTACATGCCCTGCCCATCTCAAACGTCTGGATTTAATGTTCCTAATTATGTCAGGTGAAGAATACAATTCGTGCAGTTCTGTGTTTTGTAACTTTCTCCATTCTCCTGTAACTTCATCCCTCTTAGCCCCAAATATTTTCCTAAGAACCTTATTCTCAAACACCCTTAACTTATGTTCCTCTCTCAAAGTGAGACTCCAAGTTTCACAACCATACAGAACAACCGGTAATATAACTGTTTTATAAATTCTAACTTTCAGATTTTTTGACAACAGACTAGATGATAAAAGCTTCTCAACCGAATAATAACAGGCATTTCCCATATTTATCTGTGTTTAATTTCCTCCGAAGTATCATTTATATTTTTTACTGTTGCTCCAAGATATTTGAACTTCTCCACCTCTTCCAAAGATAAATGTACAATTTTTATATTTCCATTTCGTGCAATATTCTTGTCACGAGACACAATCATTTACTTTGTCTTTTCAGAATTTACTTCCAAACCTATCTCTTTACTTGCTTCGAGTAAAATTCCCGTATTTTCCCTAATCGTTTGAGGATTTTCTCCTGACATATTCACGTCATCCTCATAGACAAGTAGCTGATGTAACCCGTTCAATTCCAAACCCTCTCTGTTATCCTGGACTTTCCTAATGGCATACCCTAGGGCAAAATTAAAAAGTAAAGGTGATAGTGCTTCTCCTTATTAAATTACTGCTATTATTATTATTATTATTATTATTATTATTATTATTATTATTATTATTTTAAACAATTTTGATTTTCAATATAATCCCCTTGAGAATAACGCACTTGCTCCGTTGCTGTTATACCCTTCTTATAAAGAAATTCTAGGAAAACGTCTTCAGCTGCTCCTATAACCTCTTCATGTGACGAAAATTTCTTTCCAACCAAGGAACTTTTAGCTTTCGGAAGAGGAAAAAGTTAATAGGTGTCGGTCTAGGCATGAGTCTCATGGACATTTCCACATTTCCGATTCTCTCAATATATTATTCCTGTAAAATATGTTTCTTTCGTCCGAGTCTAAGTCTATCCAGACTTCTTGCCTTTAATACTGTGATTCATGAATATTTTTACTTTGCACACATTTCAGGCATTCCATTAAAGTGCTGTGTCTATTTTGTCGATTAAGTTGAAAATCCCTAACCCATTTCTGAAGTCTTCGCTACAATTTTTATTAGAATTAGAGTCTGGCTGGGCGGAAGAAGGCCTACTGGCCTTAGCTCTACCAGATTAAATAAATAAATAAATAAATAAATAAATAATAATAATAATAATAATTATTATTATTATTATTATTATTATTATTATTATTATTATTATTATTGGGGATACTCCGACAATAAGTCTCAGAAAACTATCTTTGTTGATTGTCTATCTGAAGAACAGAAGGTTAACCCAGATAAGCCCAAATATTTTTTGTGATAAAAATAGAGTAGCACATTAGTTACTCTCAAAAATCGGTTAAATGATGTTGAAATAAACTGAAACAAGGAACGTATATTTTCTAAAGCTAACAAATACTACCAACATTATCGCACAACTTATAAAATATCACTAACACCAATAATGACATAATATCCGAAGGCACTGCAACTTTCCTTAAAAAAGGACGGTGGGAAAATCTGGGTTAAATATCATTGGCATTAATATTATATTTTAGGTTTCATTTACACACAATAACTGATATTTAAGAAATTTTATTTTATGATCTGCAGATCAGAAGCACATCATTTCCTCGTGGTCCAGTGTTCGACAACAGAATAAATTCCGCTTACATTATTTCGATTATTCGTACATTTCACCGTTATGGAGAAATGTCTTAGGCCTTCGTGAAGTTATTTGCGCCGAATTGTAAGTGCTTACGTGAAATTGTTGTACTGCTGAACAACGAGCCATGTTTCTCCAAATATACTGCCAACCTCCACACTCTTATCCTCATCTTGGATTTTAATTGATGTCAAGGTATCCTGAAATGAGAAGAAAATTTACTGCAGCTAAGGCAAAATGAAACACACAATAGCGAAAGTGATCGTGGTGATTGTGATTATGATAACAATGGCGGTCATGATGATTGATCCCAGGCGTACCCCCGATTTATAACTTGTGTTAGGAGAGCCCGTGGTCCAGGTAACACAGGGGTTTTCTCCGGGAGCTCCGGTTCCTTGTGGCATCCCAACAAATCATCATCTCACCTCATCACTGCTGAGGGATAGACCAGCTTCTATGTATTGTATTGTATTTATTAACATTCCATGGTATTCATACATTGCTTCACAGCTAGAATATGGAACAAGTCAAAAAACTTAATACTATTATAAAGTCTTAATTTATAGTCACAGTCTAGATTAAATAACTTATATACAGAAGAGATTTACAATATAGTCTACCAGTAGAAACCAAAGTTTTAGTATAAATTTCATGAAGCGTTATTGAATGTCATGAATTCACCTACAGAAAGAAGGCGTGAGAAATTAGGTACTTCTTTAATTTGGCCCTAAATAATCTTATGTTTTGAGTTTCATTTTTTATATCGACAGGGAGGCTATTAAAATTTTTTACTGCCATATAACGCATTCCTTTTTGATACCACGATAGACTTGCCGATGGAGTATGAAAGTCATTTTTTGATGTGTATTTATGCTATGAACTGTTGAATTAGTTACAAAGTTTTCACGATTACATAAGAGGAAGATTATTAATGAAAATATATATACTGACAAGCCATGGGCATTATTTGTAGTTTTTAGAAAATAGTCCTACAAGATTCCCTACATTTGGCACCTACTATTATTCTAATTACTCTTTTTTGTAATAGGAATATACTGTTACTATCTGTGGAATTTCCCCAGAATATTATTCACTCTGGGTAACGACTCTGTCGGTAAATTGTCCTACACAACTGGCTTCATATGGATTCATGACAAAAGAAGTCTAGTACCCGCCATTAACAAAAAAATAATTATAAACTTCACCATCACAATCCAGAGGATAAGCGAGATCAGGCTAGACTAGAATGATGCGACTTCTGGAAAAACTAGAGTTGAGGTAGTTCCGGTGATTTTAGAAGTGAAAAGGGTTACATTTGTAAGGATTTTTTTTTTTTGTGGAGATGGGTTTGAAAATTGAGGATTTTATAGGAAAATATTCGAAAACAAGGAAGTTGTTCGGCAAAGTAGAAAATTACGTGTGAAATGAGAGGTACGTGGTAATGGAAGTGGAAACGATATGAAGGAGAGGAATGTAGGCACATAAAACACACGATACAGTAGAGTCCCGGAAAATCGATTCTCGAAAACTCGACATCTGCAAAAGCTTCTCTATTTTTTTTTTCATAGTTGATAAATCACGATATGCCTTTTTATTTTATTTCTTTATGGACCAGAAGATTTTAGTAAAAATTTAGAGATGATACAGGCACAAACTTCTGTCTTCTCTAATCCTAACTATGGAGGAATGTCGAAAGACTGAAGAAAACTGACCTACTGGATGTAGTAGAATGGATTTCGCAATCTTTGGAAAAGGTTCAGCCTGTAAGTCTTGTTCACTTGTTTGACCATGGTGGGAACAAATTCAAAGGTGCTAGAATAAAGACAGAAAATGTTGAGTTAATGGACTTACTGAAAAAGATTCCGCGAAGAAATTACTGATGATGACGTTAGAGAATGGCTGGAACGGAATAAAAATTGCGAGTTACTAGGCGACAGTAAAATAGTTACATTGGTGAGAGAGAGGGATGAGAAAGCTGAAGAGAAATGGGAAAAATGCATACAGAGACCGGAGGGAAAAGACCTTTGGCGAGGCCGAGACGTAGATCGGAGGATAATATTAAAATTAATTTGAGGGAGGTGGGATATGATAGAGACTGAATTAATTTTGCTGAGGATAGAGGCCGCTGCTGGCCTTCTATGCCCAAGGTTGCGGGTTCGATCCCGGGCCAGGTCGATGGCATTTAAGTGTGCTTAAATGCGACAGGCTCATGTCAGTAGATTTACTGGCATGTAAAAGAACTCCTGCGGGACAAAATTCCGGCACATCCGGCGACGCTGATATAACCTCTGCAGTTGCGAGCGTCGTTAAATAAAACATAACATTTAGAGACCGATGGCGGGCTTATGTGAGGGCGGTAATGAACCTCCGGGTTCTCTAAAAGCCATAAGTAAAGACTAATAATTTCATGTATATTTAAGTTTTAAAATTATTTTAAAAAATAAATTGTTTTAGATTAAATTTTATGTTTTCTTTCGCCATCTATATGTTCAAAACTTTCAGTTTTTAATATTATTGTATCCTGAAGTAATGTATATTATCATAATGTACCGAAGTACATGTGATATTTCCATGCAGATATTCTGCGTTATCATACGATGAAAGAGTAATGGAACGGAGAAAAATTCTCTCCGGGATTTGAACCCGGGTTTTCAGCTCTACGTGCTGACGCTTTATCCACTAAGCCACACCGGATTCCACCCGGTGTCGGAAGAATCGTCTCAGTTTTAAGTTCCAACTCTTGGGTACATTATAATAATATATATGATATGCGTAAATCACTTCGTGATTTAAGACGGCGCTTATTCCGTCGGATCCCGGCCAACTAGTCACTCATTACGAGTGCACCTCAGCACATGTGTGGACTTCGGTCCTAGGTTCGTAGATATCTATGACGTAGTGCAGAGGGCGGCCACTAGAGGGAACCCAAGAGTTGGAACTTAAAACTGAGACGATTCTTCCGACGCCGGGGTGGAATCCGGTGTGGCTTAGTGGATAAAGCGTCAGCACGTAGAGCTGAAAACCCGGGTTCAAATCCCGGCGCCGGAGAGAATTTTTCTCCGTTCCATTACTCTTTCATCGTCTGAAGTAATGTGTTTTATATAACTCTTCCACAAATCTGCAAAACTAGACATTTTCGTAACTCGACACCCTCTCAGTCCACATTAGGTCGAGTTTCTGAAAGTCTACCGTACGATGTAATGTGAAGAACGCAAAACTTGTAATTAATTCAATAACCCGCTGAAAAATGGTGAAGCACGACAAAAAATAATGAAATAAACACACAGTTTGCATAATGTAACTCCGTTACTACGTCTGTCATTGCACTTGCAAATACTGACAACATCACTACACGAAACTCACCAGGCTTTGAAAATCCTGCACTGATACGCAAGGCATTACGAAAATCTCATCTAACTTATCATAGATTCATATATGCAAGGCATAGCGTGAGCCTACACTAGCGTGAAATTTTTATATTGTTACCAAAGCTATGTTGGTATGACTGGAAAGACAGTTCAAGGTGTATGAGCGGAGTAGGAAGGGAACTACCGCTGCGCTAGTTTAATCCGACTTCATAACCGTGAAAATACACCGTGAAGTACAGAAAACTAAGAAAATAAATCACTTACGTTGTTCAGAACCACACGGAATGCTGTGCCGCCTAGATCTCTCCTTCTCCTATAGAAGTCACTGCCCCAACACTTCAGTCCTGCACTCTTCTTCCACTCACAGACAGGACGCGTCTGTAGAGCGTGTGAGGGACTCACTCGGTACACTTCGCTCACTATGACGTCATTATCATCACGTGGCTGAGCTACCAGCAACTCACAGTCGAAGGGAATATTAACGCCGAAGAACATGTCCTCCAGGATGTCATCCCGGCTCAAGAACAATAGCCACACCCCTCTCGGTGCGGTTAACGTGAACACCGGCTTGAAAAGTGTAAAATATGTATTATTATATTTACAGTGCTCGGGAAAAGTGACACAAATCAGTTTCCACAAACCTTTTTTGATAATTTATTGATAACTTACTGAACATCTGCTCGCTTGGAAAAAAATACGTAAGTATTTCTCCCATTGCAATAATTCATAGAGAAAAAAAATCAAATCGACATAAACCAGTGTAAGTTGTCAATAAATTATCAAAAAAGATTTGTGGAAACTGACTTATGTCACTTTTCCCGAGCACTGCAGATATTACACTGCATTGTGGCATATTATAATGCAATATTACACCATGTTGTAATAGGTTATTAATAGACTTGGAAGTTGAGGCACATAAATTCTGAAATTACGTACAGACAGGATGAAGGAGTGTTTATAGAGCAACTGGCAAAAGTAGTTCTCTCCATCATATACACACCTTATCAGTTGAAGCTTTTGCAATATAAGTCAAGGAAATAAATAAATACAGTAAATAAACTTTCGTCTGGAGGACAGACGTAAATATTATGTTGGCCAGAATGCAATGCATTGTAGTTTCTCAGATGAAAAACATTATTTTCTTTTGCCTATAAAGAGTTACATAGAGCAAGACTTTTCCAAAGATAATTTTTAAAAATTAAAAAAAAAAAAAATAATATTTATTATTATTATTAAGTTATTATTATTATTATTATTATTATTATTATTATTATCGGAACATACACATTTTTAATTAAAAGAAACGACATAAATAAAATTAATTTTTAAGTCACAGAAATAAACTTGTCTTAAAAAGATATTAGACTGTCTCCGTGGTCTGTTGGTCAGCATGCTGGCTTCCAGATCAGGAGGTCCCGGGTTCGATTCCCGGGCTCGACGCTCGGTGAATTTTTCTTGAAGAAGAAGAATTCCCTGGGTGTCTAGAGTCCGGAAATTTGTATGAATGTGAGTGTGCCGGGTTAATATTAATTAATATAAATATATAAAAATGCATCAGGACTGTCGCTGTTCAGTAACCTGAACACACGTTTCAGCGTCACATTGTTGACAAGTAACTCCATCTATTAGCACAACCATAAAGCATCTAGTAGATGCTATAGAGTTACCAACAACGAAAAAAAAAGCGAAAAAAAAAAAGATATTAGAGATTAAATTACAGGACAAAGTAAGAAATGAAGAACTGAGATTAAAAAGCGGTATCGAAATGGCCTGCAAGACAGCGAGAAGACTAACTAAAATGGAAATGGGGAGGACATGTAGCCAGACTACCCGCAGACAGATGGGCATACGCCACTACAGTCTGGGACCCAAGGAGGGGAAGACCGAGAAGGAGATGGGCACAGGACTTCGTGGACGTGATAGGACCGCAGTGGACGCGTATTACGAGAGACAGAGAAAAGCGGAAAGACATAGGCCCTAATTTTAGATTTAGAATAGGTAACAATAGAATACAAAACAGTAAAGTGAAGTGAAGTGAAGTGAAGTGACTCAACTTTGAGTAAGGCCCACAGGGACTAGCTCACCCCGTGAGGAAGACCTTGCCTACTAAGGATGTAATGGGCTTTTCTAATTTCTCATCTAAAATAATATTACTATAAAGGATACATCATTTAGGTAAACATTTACAAAACAATATTATGTTATATTTTATATACATTTTCCGATGCTGACATAGGAATTACATGGGACTCCTGGCTCTAAGGCTTAGTGTGATCGTCTGGGAATGGAACCTGACTCTGGCAGAGCTGAGACATGATAGCCCACCTATCAGCGTCGGATTCACTAATATAACCCAGGCCATCTGTCGAATTTGGACAAACATCGCATATGCGTTCCGATTCAGATCCTCGAATAATGTGAATGCAAGGTAATCTATGGCGAATCCTCGGCCTCATCTCGCCAAATATCATCTCGCTATCACCAATCTCATCGACGCCAAATAACCTAGTAGTTGATACAGCGTCGTTAAATAACTAAAAAAAAAACTCCTCGAATAATCAAGTCAAGCGTGGGTACACTGATCTGTCTCGGAGGCGAGTTCGGCCCCCGAAAAGCCAAGTCAAACTGAATCAAGACAACTTACTCCCTTATCTTGTGTTGTCTAAGACAATGGTGTTTCCCATGACCTTCACAAGACTGGCAATGAGTACCTATTAGGCCAATTAGACCCAATCTTTGATATTGAACTACGACGATATTTCGTACCTGTCTGGTAAACTCTCCTATTGAGCCTGGGTTGAATGGAACAAGCAGCGGTCGTGAACATGCGTTGAGGCATCCAACGAGAGTGGCAGGAAAGACAGCAGCGAACGAAATGTTTCTCTCAGCGAAATTTTTACCCAGTTTGGCGACAACGAATTCTTCTTCTAATCCTAGATGACATGTGTTAAGAATACAAATTAGTGTCTTTATTTGTTTACACGTTGAAACTATAGTACAATTAACGTTACTTTAGACTTCTGGCAGCTCTCTAGACACGTGGCTTACGGTTGCTAATCACGTGGGTGACGGGCTGTTGTCATGGCAACCAAGGTTAACCTTGGAAGTAGCCAATCACCGTTTCACGCCCCCTGCTCTATTGGTCCACGTTTGCGGGTAATGGTGCCACATTATCGAACATATCGCACTTGACTGATTGACCTGATCCTAGCAGTAGCAGCAAGTTGGCAACGTTATAATAACAGCAGATCCGTAAGCCATGCGGCTAGCAAGGTGTCAGAAGTCTGATGTAGCGTAAATTGTACTATAACATTTGATTCATTTCAGTATATTAACGTGACAGGCAACATCGTATATTTTTTTTACAATTCATTTTTATATTTCAATATACCTGGTGAATTATTAAATATATAATAAATTTTCAATCTTAAGACATATCAACTTGCAAATGTTTATTTGCTATTTAATAAAATATATGAACGTTTTCGCCGTTTGGGGCATCTTCAGATATAACAAAAACATATAATCTGGACCTATAATAATAAATTATGCAAATAACAAAGAATAAAGAACAATGTATGTATGCAATACATGAGATTCATGAGCTTTATGTAAAATGTGACATAATACAGGATAATTATTGATATAATCTTTGGATTTTGAAATTGAATTGGACGGATATTTTATACATATAGCTCATGTTACAAATAAAATACAATTATGATTAAATTTGTCAATAATGTTAAAATTTATAATGATGATTGATAAAATAGATTTTAAGAATAGTCATTAGTTGAGGGTTGTCGTAGGGTATACGATAATTTGCGTAGATGATGTTCGTGTGTTATGTATGTATTTCATCTGAAAATTGAGATGGACAAACAATAATAAGTACAAAATATATGCAAGTTATTATATAGAGACACAGATAATTATTATAAGACTACTTACTGAAAAACGTTTAGTTCATTAGCGAACGTTTTTCAGTAAGTAGTCTTATAATAATTATCTGTGTCTCTATATAATAACTTGCATATATTTTGTACTTATTATTGTTTGTCCATCTCAATTTTCAGATGAAATACATACATAACACACGAACATCATCTACGCAAATTATCGTATACCCTACGACAACCCTCAACTAATGACTATTCTTAAAATCTATTTTATCAATCATCATTATAAATTTTAACATTATTGACAAATTTAATCATAATTGTATTTTATTTGTAACATGAGCTATATGTATAAAATATCCGTCCAATTCAATTTCAAAATCCAAAGATTATATCAATAATTATCCTGTATTATGTCACATTTTACATAAAGCTCATGAATCTCATGTATTGCATACATACATTGTTCTTTATTCTTTGTTATTTGCATAATTTATTATTATAGGTCCAGATTATATGTTTTTTTGTTATATCTGAAGATGCCCCTAACGGCGAAAACGTTCATATATTTTATTAAATAGCAAATAAACATTTGCAAGTTGATATGTCTTAAGATTGAACATTTATTATATACTTATTTAACATCGTATATGCTTCAGTACTCGAAATGCTTTCCTCAACATTTCTTTCGTCTTGCAAGCCCTAGAACAGTTAGAAGCTATTACCTTATAAACGTTTCGAGTACTGTACATGCCGTTAATTGCTGAAATAAAATTTATATCAGGTAAGAACATCTGCAGATTTCATTTGGCAAAACTCTTTTCCATACCCATAATGTTAATTTTTAAGAGTAGCTTTATGTATTGATTATAAGTAATCTGTGTTCAGATAATTGTACCAAAACTAAAGTACATTAAAGATATGCATAATCTTAAAGTTCAAAATTCTTTACATACAAGATAAAGTAAACAAATCTGACTTCTCAGAGAGGCACTTCTCCTGCCGGGACTGAACGGAGTACTCGTAAGACAATATGGCGACCCCTCCGAATGTTAAATTTACGTGTTGTTCATTGTGCGTAAAAATGACCTTCAGTATTCAACGATGCAGAAGTGACTATATTCCTGTTTCATAATTTTCAGCTATAATAATTACGCATCTTTCTTCTTCAGTTACTATGCACATACATAGGCATACATACATACATACATACATACATACATACATACATACATACATACATACATACATACATACATACTAGTGATGGGTCGTTCGCGAACGAACTGACTCTTTTGAACGACTCCCTTCTTCGAGCTAGTAACGAGCTAGCTCGCTCGTTGAGAGCCGTTCGTTCGCGAGGCACTTCCAGCTCCTTCAGCTCGCGACTCTGAACCAGCTCACAGCTCACTCCCGCTCTCGAATAACCAATGGCCTTCACTGTATGATCACGTGACATCTGTAGTTACTTTGAGAAAGACAGAGAAGGTGAGACCGCGCCATACGCCGGTAGCGGACGGATGTGGAACTAATATTACGCGGCTTTCTAACAGCTGTCAGCTGATGTGTGTGTAGAAAAATATACGTATAACATTATAACGTTTATGTTGCAGGCTTTGTTTTTTCATCTATTTTGTTTAACATAATACAATTGTCCCTTTTATCCTTCTGATTCCTAATGTCATAGATTAGACTATTATTGACAGTTTCGATATGTTACGCAACCAGCTCTTGAACGATGTCGTTCGCGAGCTGTCTAGCCTCTCGTGAACGAAGGAGCTGGCAACCAGCTCGCGAACGAAAGAGCTATCAACCAACTCGTGAACGAAGGACCTGGCAACCAGCTCGCGAACGAAAGAGCTATCAACCAGCTCGTGAACGAAGGAGCTGGTAACCAGCTCGCGAACGAAGGAGCTGGCAACCAGCTCGCGAACGAAGGAGCTGTCAACCAGCTCGTGAACGAAGGAGCTGGTAACCAGCTCGCGAACGAAGGAGCTGTCAACCAGCTCGCGAACGAAGGAGCTGTCAACCAGCTCGCGAACGAAAGAGCTATCAACCAGCTCGCGAACGAAGGAGCTGGCAACCAGCTCGTGAACGAAGGAGCTGGTAACCAGCTCGCGAACGAAGGAGCTGTCAACCAGCTCGCGAACGAAGGAGCTGTCAACCAGCTCGCGAACGAAAGAGCTATCAACCAGCTCGCGAACGAAGGAGCTGGCAACCAGCTCGCGAACGAAAGAGCTATCAACCAGCTCGTGAACGAAGGAGCTGGCAACCAGCTCGCGAACGAAAGAGCTATCAACCAGCTCGTGAACGAAGGAGCTGGCAACCAGCTCGCGAACGAAAGAGCTATCAACCAGCTCGCGAACGAAAGAGCTATCAACCAGCTCGTGAACGAAGGAGCTGGCAACCAGCTCGCGAACGAAAGAGCTATCAACCAGCTCGTGAACGAAGGAGCTGGCAACCAGCTCGCGAACGAAAGAGCTATCAACCAGCTCGTGAACGAAGGAGCTGGTAACCAGCTCGCGAACGAAGGAGCTGTCAACCAGCTCATGAACGAAGGAGCTGTCAACCAGCTCGCGAACGAAGGAGCTGTCAACCAGCTCGCGAACGAAGGAGCTGTCAACCAGCTCGTGAACGAAGGAGCTGTCAACCAGCTCGCGAACGAAGGAGCTGTCAACCAGCTCGCGAACGAAGGAGCTGGCAGCCAGCTCGCGAACGAAGGAGCTGTCAACCAGCTCGTGAACGAAGGAGCTGGCAGCCAGCTCGTGAATGAAGGAGCTGGCAACCAGCTCGCGAAGGAGCTGGCAGCCAGCTCGCGAACGAAGGAGCTGTCAACCAGCTCGCGAACGAAGGAGCTGGCAGCCAGCTCGCGAACGAAGGAGCTGTCAACCAGCTCGTGAACGAAGGAGCTGGCAACCAGCTCGCGAACGAAGGAGCTGGCAGCCAGCTCGCGAACGAAGGAGCTGTCAACCAGCTCGTGAACGAAGGAGCTGTCAACCAGCTCGTGAACGAAGGAGCTGGAAACCAGCTCGTGAACGAAGGAGCTGTCAACCAGCTCGTGAACGAAGGAGCTGGCAGCCAGCTCGCGAACGAAGGAGCTGTCAACCAGCTCGTGAACGAACTGACTCTTTTGAACGACTCTCTCTTGGGAGCGCGAGCTGACGAGCTAGCTCGCGCCTAAGAGCCGGTTGGACCCATCACTAATACATACATACATACATACATACATACATACATACATACATACATACATACATACATACATACATTAATACATACATACACAGCATACGCGCACGCACGGCACACACACACACAGAGACACACATATTGTGCGACCAAGTGTCCAGCCGTACCGGGGAAATAGGCTACTAAATTAAATGTTTTTCGTCATTCTAAAAATATATATAGTAATACATACTTCGCAGAGAATTTTTAACATCAGACCTGTCATACAATTATGTGGTCCTCACATTCATGTTTTTCAATTTGAATACCGAAAAGTAATTTCTAATACACCAGTGAAATCACTTTGAATTACTTACATGTATAGAGGCAACTATTTTCCTTGAGGTGAAAATTCTCACTAGGCTTTCGAGAAATAAGTTACAATATCTTAAAGTTACTATTCTCTACACGACTAAGACCGATATTTTTAAATATATTTCCTAGTCAAAGAAATTTGCCCTAAATAATAGAAGTATACATACAATATCTTACAAAACTTTGAACTGGAAAAAATATTATTACTTACTGCTCATCGTGTTTTGTTCTTGAAGTATTATAAGGAAGCAGTTTGTCGAGAAATATATGAGCGTAGAGGAAAGCATATCCACCATCATCGAAATTGTATCCTGTAGCACTGCGGAGGGAAGTACAAGTAACACCACCACGACCAGAATGCACAGGCTGTTCTCATTTCCAACAAGCTTCATTGTCACCTTTGTCTAGGAAAGGATATAATTAATTATTTCGCAACGTATGAAGGTGGCCCGATCTAGACTGCTTTTGCGTAAAAATGAAGTTGTTTTGTAAACCAGTTAGACTCATTCAGTTATTTATCCTAAAATAGCTGTATAAATGAATTATTTATTTATTTACTCATTTATTATTTATTTATTTACTTATTTATTATTTATTTACTTATTTATTATTAATTAATTAATTTAGTTATTTATTTACTTATTTATTTATTTTCAATAAGCAATTAATTATGGCTTGCATATGCAAGTAATTTCGTTATGTATAGTCCGTGCGATAAATGCTGGATTTTAAAAATGAGAAGGAAATTTCTTCCAAGCATAATGCATTATTTCAGCACTTATAGTCAGACTAAGCCAGTCTGGTTGGAGGGATCACATAAATCAGTAGTGTAGAGTTGTAAGCTCCAAAACCGGTTGTGGAGCTAGAGAGTGCAGTCGGAGCGTGAACTTGCTTATGTCTGTGGAAACACCGGAGCACACATCGAGTCATAGTGGATCGCTCCGCTCCCTTTAATCTCTGTCTGACAACAGTGACATAAATGATTATGCACAAGAGCTTTCAGAATGAGCCACTTCATAAATGACGGACGTTATAATACACATCCTTTCTAAAGTGATGCATGTCATTTACCTTATAGTAGATTTGACATTTCCATTTTTTATTGCTTCTAATTTCTTATTACAACATTTATGGCGTCAAGGAATGAAACGATACAAAAATATATTTGTAGACATTCAAGGGCAAAGAATGGTGCCACTTAAAAATGAGCATGAATAAGCCTAATTCTGTGTATGTAAATTTCTCAATGTGAGAAACATAGGCTAAACACAATAGCAGATCGCTTGGCCACAGAAATAACTTCTTTCATAATTAATTTCTCTTGGGGCTATTTTCAAAGTTCTGTAATTTGCTTTGTTTCCTTTAATAATATGCACTATATGCTGAATCACACCATAAATTGTACAAATAAAACATAATTTAAATGAGGAGAATCGTTTCAAAATTAGTTTTCTCCAGCTTTTTATTTCTCTATTTCTTAGTTATTTCTTTCTTTACTTCTTTATTTGTTTCTTATTTCTTTACCTACTTAGTTACTAATTTATTTATTTGATTGATTGATTGATTGATTTATTGATTGATTGATTTATTTATTTGATTTGATTGAATTTGATTTGATTGTATTTGATTTGATTTGATTTGCTTTAGTCGGTCGGTCGGTCGGTCGGTCGGTCGGTTGGTTTGGGTTGGGTTGGGTTGGGTTGGGTTGGTCGGTCGGTTGGTTTGGGTTGGTCGGTCGGTTGGTTTGGGTCGGTCGGTCGGTTGATTTGGGTCGGTCGGTCGGTTGGTTTGGGTCGGTCGGTCGGTTGGTTTGGGTTGGTCGGTCGGTTGGTTTGGGTTGGTCGGTCGGTTGGTTTGGGTTGGTCGGTCGGTTGGTTTGGGTTGGTTGGTTTGGGTTGGTTGGTTGGTTGGTTGGTTGGTTGGTTGGTTGGTTGGTTGGTTGGTTGGTTGGTTGGTTGGTTGGTTGGTTGGCTGGTTGGCTGGCTGGTTGGTTGGTTGGTTGGTTGGTTGGTTGGTTGGTTGGTTGATTTATTTATTTATTTGATTTGATTGAATTTGATTTGATTGCATTTGATTTGATTTGATTTGCTTTAGTCGGTCGGTCGGTCGGTTGGTTTGGGTTGGGTTGGGTTGGGTTGGTCGGTCGGTTGGTTTGGGTTGGTCGGTCGGTTGGTTTGGGTCGGTCGGTCGGTTGATTTGGGTCGGTCGGTCGGTTGGTTTGGGTTGGTCGGTCGATTGGTTTGGGTTGGTCGGTCGGTTGGTTTGGGTTGGTCGGTCGGTTGGTTTGGGTTGGTTGGTTGGTTGGTTGGTTGGTTGGCTGGTTGGTTGGTTGGTTGGTTGGTTGGTTGGTTGGTTGGTTTATTTATTTATTTATTTATTTATTTTTTGTGGAATGAAAAGATCCGGTTTGCTGCAACCAACATTTCCTTTTTAAGAGCATATTATGTTGGGAGAATACTAGTTTTCTTACATTACTGTTGCATATTTGAATTCTGCGATAATTAAATGTATAAATAAAATACTACATTTCCAATTTTTCTAGGAATGCAGAAAACACGTTTTGCAACGATACTCCTCAAATAGGCCTATGAAATATAGGCTAAATCAGACCATAAGTTATTCAAATAAAACTCACAACTAAAATACATAGACTGTAAGCTAAATTACGCCATGAGGTACATGTACACACTAAACTCACTACTGAAATACATTAAATGTAGGATAAATCACACCATACGTTGCAGAAATCAAGCCCATAACTGAAATACGTAAAATGTAGGCTAAATCTTCCAATAAGTTGCACAATCAAGGGGAGAATTGAAGCACATGAACTCTATGCTAAATCACACCATGTTATACAAACAAAACTCACAAATAAAATACATGAGATTTAAGCTAAACAACAACATAGATTGCACAAATTACAATCACAACTGACATGCATGAAATGTAGGCTAAATCACACTGTAAGCTGCACAAATCACGCTCCCAACAGAGATAGACAAAATGTAGGCATTTTTAAAGTTTAGAATGTCACTTTCATATCTTTTAGCTTTATTAAAATTTGTATCCAGATAAATATTGACTTCAAGTACTCTAAAAAGTCAATTTTCTAACATCCATTTTCGTCCGAATCAACAAGGTCTTTTTACATTTCAAACTGGCGTCGATCTGATCTTTATCAATGTCTGATCGCAGTGCTGTCTTCACCCTTCCGATGCGACCAAGATTAATCTCTATTTTCATTTCCCCCATACATGATGCATAATTACGGATACTAATGTCATCTGTGGTACTTAATACTATGTTTAATATTAATTTAATAAGTAATAAGATTTGACTATCATGAAACGCTACATACTGTCTTTGATAGATTTAATTATACCCCAGAATACATTCTACATTTCTTTGTTATTTTTTGTTCTACTTAACTCCAGTATTCTTTATTTAATACTTTATTTGTTTTTTTGCAGAAGCACTATGTTTACAGTGTAGTCGCTATGGTGACAATGATATTGCAGACATATTTTGTTAGTCTCTGTGTTATGGAAACTGTTCTACTGATGAATTCGTTACCTAGTGAAGCCAGGGATTGCCGGACAATATCACAATTTAAAACTGAGTTGGAAAGGGGTGTTTTATTGCATAAACTCAAGTTTCAGTAAGTTGCTGGATATGATGCTTTGTATATCAATGTAATAAATTTTCATTATAATTAAATTGTATTGTATGTTATTAACTCCTCTGTTGTCTTTGCTAGTATATAAGTATAACAGTTTTGATTAAACCGTCATTATTTATTTTGTAGATTGTATCACTTAAATGTAAATTTATTGTTAATTTTGTTTCAGATTTTTGTTTATGTTTCACTTTATTTCGATTTTTGGTGATGTGAAAGAGAAGGCCTATTGGCCGTAACTCCTCCAGAATAAAATGAACGAATGAATGAATAAATAAATAAATAAATAAATAAATAAATAAATAAATAAATAAATGAATGAATAAATTAATTAATTAAATTAAATAAATTAATTAAATTAAATAATTTAAATAAATTAAATAAATTAGATAAATAAATTAATTAAATTAATTAATTAAATAAATTAAATAAAATAAATAAATAAAATAAATAAAATAAATAAAATAGATAAATAGAAATAAATAATAATAAATTAATTAAATAAGTAAATAAAATAAATAAGTAAATAAATTAACTAAATAAATTAAATAAATAAATACATAAATTGAATAAATACATACATAAATTAAATAAATAAATACATAAATTAAATAAATAAATAAACAAATAAAATAATGTAATTAATTAATTAAATGAATAAATAAATGAATTAATGAAGAAATGAATGAATGAATGAATGAATGAATGAATGAATAAATAAATAAAATAAATGAATAAATAGAAGATATGAATAAATTAAATAAATAGGCTAAATTAATTTAATTTAATTTAATTAATAAATTATATGAATTAGTAAATAAAATAAATTAAATAAATAAATAAATGAATAAAATAAATAAATAATTAAATAAATAAACTAATTAACAAATTAATTAAATAAGTTAATGAAATAAATAAATGAAATGAACAAATTAAATAAATTAATTAATTAAATAAATAAATTAAATAAATAAATAAGTAATTTATATGTATATAAATACGTAAGTAAATGTATAAGTACATAAATAACAAAATAAATAAATAAACAAACAAATAAATACCGTAATTTAATAAATAAGTTAACAAATAAGTAAAGAAGATATTGTTAACAGAAAATGAGAGAACTGAGATTTTGATGATAGGATTTTGTGATAGAAGTATGGGCACTTTTTAGCAAAATTCATCGAAATCGGCCACCTACTGTATTTCTTAGTCAACTGTGTGTAGAATAAAAAACGAAATTCAGAGAATATAAACATGACAGAGAACTAAAATGATCAACTATGTATGTATGTTCTTTGTGGGGGGACAATAAAAATTGTATATTCCTGTAGAATATAGATACACGGGCGAAAGAATGGGTAGACAGACAAGCAGTCAGACAGTGGACGGACACGCACAAAAGCGGATAGACAGAAAGATGGAATGGCTAAGACAAGCATATAGACGCACGAATTCATGGACACACAGACAGGCAGAAAAGATGACGAACAGAGAGATATAGGCTTATATGTTTCTGTATTTCAATTTACAGTACCTGATACCAAAGTTGTCACTGTCTTCGTAACTGTGTAGAGATGCAGCTTAAATCAAACTGAAGTGTTTGGTTTGAATTCCCAAATCGTTACAAAATTCAATGGCGATCCTCGTTATTTATTTGTGTCAAGGAATGTTGACATGATTGGACCATATTTTAACAAGAGTTATAAATTTTAAATTACATAATTTATCAATCCGATTCGAGATAATAGCAGCAATAAACTTTTGTAGACGAACTAGAAACAAACTTTAAAATACGGTATTACTATATCTGAATCGGACGAAAATTGTCTTACTATTGAATTGGTGAATCGTGAAAGTAACTAACTACACTTTGTGTGGTTTTCGGTAAATTGAAAAAAGGTCGGAAAGGTAGGTTTTTAATTTTTACGTTTATTTTATTTTCCAGGGTGGTAGCCATAACTTATAACTGGGAAAGAACTAATGTCGTAATAAATCTCCTTACAGACATCTCCTGGAACTTCATGAGATATTTTGTTGTAACCTCTTGCAGCCTGAGACCAAAAGTGAAAACCCTTTTCTGTGGTATAGAGTGACGGCGTATGAAAGCGGTTTTCTTACCTTTACCGGGAAAGTCTTAACTGATCATTACTACATCATTATAAAGCAATTAATAAACATTTTTGATGATGGCTAGTTTGAAATCATAGTCTATGAAAAATGAGTTGCTATGAATTATTCTACGGAAAATTGTTTAATAATGCTAATTTTACAACACAATTTACATTTCAGTTGGCACTGTTGCACAAATATGGCATATTGTTTACAATTCTGACTAACAAGAAACATTATTTATAATTCTGGTTATAAAAAGTAAATATATTTTACTCTTTAGAGTTCAGAATTGTTTAGAGGATTTCTATTTTTTGCTATAATAGTAAATAAGAACTATTGTGCGTACTTCGAAGCAGCGGTTCGGGAGTCGAAGATGCGGAACAACAAATGACATTCTAAGTTGCAATGTGACGACCCCAGAAGAAAAAAAATCGAACTGATGAGACATTATTCTAACATAGGTTCATTCTGAAGTTGAATAACATCATTTGGATGTGTAGTAAAAATTATAAAAAATACTATTATAACGGAATAATTTATTTTACGTATTACATTGTACAGGAAATTTGTTATTACGGAACATTTCATACTATATATATATATATATATATATAATCTATGTATGGATAATCTATGTATATTTTTTGTTGTTCTGTGTAAAATTTGTGAATTAAAATATGAATCAGACTGTCAAAAACAACATAAATTATTAAAACAAATATTATTTAATTTTACATAACCAAAGATATTCTCGTTACATAAACATTTGTACATGAAATTGATTATTATACTCTTGTGCAAGTGAATGTGGGATAAGCGTTATCTAATAAGAAACTATCGTTACTATCTGCACTACAACTGGATAATATCAAGGAAGTTATGACGTCACTGTACAAGTTCATGTAACAGAGGAGAATGAACTGAAAATGGAAGAGTTTACTATTTATGTACGAAGAAGTAGATTCAAAATATATTAATTTAATTACTTAGTACTTCTTGTCATCGAACAGTGTCCCCTTAATGTATAAGCGAGTTCCTGAATATTGGCACCGAACATATTCCTTAAAAAAAAACTACTTATAAACTTTCAAGGTATGAATTGTGCAAATTCTTCAATTCCAATAGTTCTGCGAGCACTGAAACTTTCTCTTAAAAATATGTCAATTTTATTTATTTATCCCAAGTCACAATGGAAGTGCTGAGAGAGCATTTTCCCTAATATCTGCTCAATGGACAAAAGAACGAAATCGCATGCTAACGGAGACAGTCAGAGGTATCATCATGGTGAAATATAATTTCAAGGACATGTCCTGTGAAGAGCTCCATAGTTATTTGTTACAAGATATAAGTTGGTCCCTTCAGGCTCTTGTGCACAAAATGGACTCCACCGATAAGTAGGGTACAGATGTAATACAGATCCAGCAACTAGTGAGAAAACTAGGTGAGCCATTGTTTTTACAAGGGTTGGATAAAAAGTTATGGCAACACTGCTGTCACAAGACGATGGTGCGTTCGAGAGCTGCCAGCTGTGCGGACATGAACAAGGACTGTTAGATGAGTTTGTGCAGCCAGCGGTGACAGTACTCTGTCAATCTACTGCAGTGTGTAAAACGATGACTTTCACAGGGATAGTGGGAGTGCCCTAAGACCATATTTACAAAACTAGAGCAACGTTCCTGCATCAAAATTGATGTGGCACGAGATCGTAGTGCACAAGAATGTTTTCAGGGACTGCGTGAAGCACCACCACCTTCGTCCAGCGCTCAGGAGAAAGCGACGACACTTGGTGGTACAGTACCCCATCATTCTTCATAACAATGCAAGGAGTCACACCGCTGCTGCTGTCAAGGACCTCTTGCGCCGCTGGCAATGGGAAATTCTGGAACATCCACCGTACTCACCTCATATGAGTCCATGCGATTACGATCTCTTCGCCAAAGTGAAAGAATAAATGTGAGGGACCCGGTGCAATACCAGAGATGAACTTATCCGTGCTATAGAGCAGTCAATGCGGAACACCAACAAAGATGGACGCGCTGATGGTGTACGACGTCTTCCAAACATTTGGCAAAAGGTGATAAATAAGGGGGGGGGCGACTATATTTAAGGTACGTAAATGTTGTACCCCTGTGAATAAAGTCATGTCAGAATTATCGAAGTGTTGCCATTACTTTTTATCCAACCTTTTGTGTCTTTAATTTCGTTCATATAAATTTTTAAAAAGTCCTCTTATTTTAGATTCCATGTCCTCCTATAGAATTTCTTCTCAAGGTACCCTAATCCTAAATTACACTTCATAATCTACCACTGTGAAAGTCTGAAGTCTTAAGAATTCGTCTTTCTTCTCACAAACATGTTGCGAAGGATTAACATCAGAATTGTTTCCACTCAAGTACGTATTCAGACATCGTCGTGAGTGCGAGGTTTCTTGGATTTTGGATGCCACAATGAAACTCTATGTAAGACGTAGTGGTGAGCTCTACGCAGACCACGCCAGATGTACTGCGCCCTGTACTCCAGAAAAAGCACTGCCAAGGCTACCAGCACCGCGACGCTCAGAAATATTAAAACTGGCGCCACCTGCACGAACTGCACCACGGGGTTGGGAGTCGTCCAGGTGGAGAAGAGCGAGGGTAAGAACTTGGAGTGCAGTCTCTTCAAAAGGCCGTTCGTCTTCATCTTCATAATTCTGTGAACACGCACGTTCGTAAACTGATAATGTGCTCCTTTGCGTTTGCTCTAATTTATTTCGAAGACTGATTATACAGGATCATCCTATAATCTTCTGACCAGAACTGTGGCGGGAATTCCCGCAGCCGATAAGGGAACGCCTACGGTCGGACGGGGAAGTGGGCGGACTGGGCTAACTGGTTTTGACCTGATTCTCACGCAACAGTGTTTTTGAACAGTGCAAGAAACTATACATGTATAGTGTGCTAAGAATAAATGGAAAATAATAGGCCCAATTATTGTGCTCAACATTGGGTGTTTATTTACGATTCGTGTCCGTACAGAATCCGTTTCTATTGTCAGGAGATTATTTCAAGAGAAATTCCCAAGTGATCGAGTTCCAAGTCGTGATCTCTGGCAATCATTAAAATACAAAGTGTACAAGACGAATCCACACACTTTAGACCAGGCCTGCACAAACAGCGCTCAACGAGCGCGCGCGTTCCTTCGGAGCGGGGGAACGGTGTTTACCGCTCGCCGAAACGGAGAGGAAGATCAAAGACGTTTTATAGTTTAGAAAGATACGTTAGAATGACATAGACTTGCTATAGGTAGAGGAGAGGGAAACGACCACTCAGCTATTTGGTGGAGTGCAGTGTGTAGACTTATTCTCAGTAACTGTTTCACGTTGCTTACCTACTGCTACAGTACAGTATGGAGGAATCTAAAAGACGGAACGTAACATTTAACGATTTACAGCTCGAACTTATTGATCTTCAATGTGACCTAAGAGCTATGTGAATAATACTACTAGCCTGGTTGAGTTTTACAAGACTAAACATTAGCAATAATATCCACGACTACACAGGCTGGATGTGAAAATGATTGCTATGTTTGGCTCAACATTTATATTTGTGAGCAACTGTTTTCTATAATCAACATTAATAAAGGCAGACATCGAACATCTGTAACTGATGTTTCATTATGATCAGTAGGCTGCTGTTCCTTTCAGCTGCCAACAGCATAAAACCCCGTTTTGATGTACTGATAAATAAAAATATAACAAAATTATATGTACATTTAAGTAGCTATAGAATTTCTATTACATCTGTAAAATAAATATTTCTTTATTAATTAATAATAGTCCAAGATAGTTTTGCAAACACTGAACGGGAATTCATTTCATAAGCACTCGTAATAGTACTTTCTTTTGCGTATATTTTGTACGAGATCACCCCTTCTTCCAGTCCACCCTTATACAGAGCGCAGCTATTATCTGCATTCCGCTCGTGAGCTGTGAGCCGGCTCGGAGAGCGCAAACCTCGTGCAGGCCTGCTTTAGACGAACTGAAGGATAACTACCGCCAAGAGATCAATTCAAATTGTCAAAGAGAACTAAGAAAGGTGATGAGTAGACAGCGGGAAAAAGCCATTCGGATGTGAAGGTAACTACAACGCGAGTAGTTTGTCTCGTCAGAGGGTTGTTGTTTACGTTAGCACAGTAGGCATACTAGAGGCGCGTCCAGGTAAGAACTGTTTTCGAATCGATGATTCAGAAGGTGCCTGATATTTTGTGTACTTTCTATAAACCTTTAAAGTGAGGATTGTCTAACGTTTTGAATGGAATATTGCAACTTATCGTCATTCGACACAAATCCTGGCTAAAGTTATATTTCATACTAGCCGTACCCGTGCGCTCCGCTGCACCCGTTAGAAATAAATATAAAGTAATTGCATAATTAAAATAGGACATTTGATCCAGGGAACATTCGTGTTTGATAGAAGGATAAATCGTTTAATATGTTACTTAATTTAAATTACATCCAAATAATTAAAATGCGATCATTTTGGTCCAGAGACCACTCATTGGTGCAATGACAATTCCTTTAACATGCTTCTAATTTTTATTACATGCAACCAAAGTTTAATGAACATTGACATCATTTAGATTTAATGTGTATACTTTATTTTACTTGTTATAGGTTTCCATTGAATTATGGTAATAACTTAATTTTAACCCTTGTTTTCTACGTATTCAGTAAATGGCGTTTGGCCCACTATGGTTCTGAACCCTTCAAATAACTTAAATTATATTATATAATATTACATAGGCTATATTATATTATATTATAATATAATATAATATCAGAAGTTACTGTAATAACATTATAGCATTATGTCCATCTAGAGAAACTACACTTTCCAATGGTGAAATAATAATTAATTATACAAATCGGTTAATTTAGCTTCCGATATTACTTCATACAAACACAGAAACATTCTCTGTAGTCTAATCTTTCATAGCTTTCGATTGTTGCTGTCCAAGGCCCCTTATAGACGAAGTCATTTGTTTTGTATTTCATTGTACGGCCTTAAATATCATTAAATATCAGCCCTATCAAAATTTTTCAAGGAATAAAACTTATCGAAAATTAGTTTTAAAGGAACTTTTGTTATGTAACATTTTTCACAAAAACCAATAATAAGCGAGATATTTTGATTTATTTAATTCAGGCCCCCTTATAATCCCCCTTTTAAATAATGTATTTTGAATGCCATGTAGCCTAAAATCTAAGTTACAACCAACATAATTTATATTCCAATTTTCATCGAAATTCGTTCAGCCATTATCGCATGAAAAGGTAAAATACAGACAGACAGACAGACAGACATACAAACAAAAATTTCCAAAAAGCGATTTTCGGTTTCAGGGTGGTTAATTATATATGTTAGAACCAATTATTTTTGGAAAATCGAAAATTACCAGAAAAATTTCGGCTACAAATTTATTATTAGTATAGATTTGAGGCGGAATTTGAACTTGAACCCTTATTTTCTTCTAACATAGAGCGACATTTTTCCTGTGTATTACGTTTATGTTCTATCGATTGTTTTGTTATCCTTTTTAATGCACACATACATAACCGACATTTAATTGTTTCACCAGTATCACTACTAAAAATATGGACACATATTCTTGTATTAAAGAATACACCCTATGTTTTTAACATCTGTCTTCGGCATTATGATCACTTCACCGAACACAGATTAATAATATGTTACGTATCTCAATGTTCTCTGTTCACGTACGGACGAGGACTGACTGAGATCTCAGAGTGGCAGTTGTTTTCGGTGTTCGCGTGGTGCTCTCTGCGGACGGTACCGTGTTGTAGCTACCTACTTGGGATGCATGCACACCTCATGACATAGTCTATGCGTACAATACTTGTAAACAGTAAACATGACTTTTATTTGACTTTTTTTCCGCTGTCTAGTGATGAGTAATTTCCTAGGCAGATGTCAGAAATGTGTAGAAAATGGAGGCAGGCAGTTCCAGCATCTCCTTGCGTGACATGAGTGAGTACGTAATTTTTAAAATGCAATAGAATTTATTAGGCAGCTACTCTAGCATAACAGATAACCGCTCAACCACGGGCTCGTGTAGCTATTGCCCGGCTGGGCCGATGCGAAGCGATAACACAATCCCTGCCGCAGCTCTAGTCAGACGAAAACTGGATGATCCAGTATTACCTACATATGAGTATTACTAGTGAGCTATTCCATCTCAAATCGACCGAAATATAGAGAAAATTGACCTTGCAATTTCTAAATACAATGAAATTTTTTTTCTACGTAGAGAACTATGATACAATGCTTTGTGCAAAGTTTGAGGCATCAGAACTTCATAGTGTTTAAATTAAAAATATTTAAATTTATCGTATTTTCATAAAATTAGCAAATATATTGAATAAGCAGTCGAGGACAGCCGATAAGGGGTAGTCCTCCAGCTTGGGGGTTGGGCGAAGGGCTAACAACCCATCACCGTAAAAAAACAGCTTGTTACGAAACCTAACAATAAGCCTCGGAATGGGACTGATTCTCTGGCACGACCACAGCAAAGGAATAAGGTTTTGAGATTTGGTACATGGAACGTAACTAGTCTTTATAGAACAGGAGGGGTAAGGATGAGGTGAATATGTTAGGAGAAAAATCCACAAACGATTAGGGAAAACACGGAAATTTTACTTGAAGCAAGTAAAGAGATAGGGTTGGAAGTAAATCCCGAAAAGACTAAGTATATGATTATGTCTCGTGACGAGAATATTGTACGAAATGGAACTATAAAAGTTGGAGATTTATCCTTCGAAGAGGTGGAAAAATTCAAATATCTTGGAGCAACAGTAACAAATGTAAATGACACTAGGGAGGAAATTAAACGCAGAATAAATACGGGAAATGCCTGTTATTATTCGATTGAGAAGCTTTTGTCATCTAGTCTGCTGTCAAAAAATCTGAAAGTTAGAATTTATGAAACAGTTATATTACCATTTGTTCTGTATGGCTGTGAAACGTGGACTCTCACTTTGAGAGAGGAACAGAGATTCAGGGTTTTTGAGAATAAGGTGCTTAGGAAAATATGTGGGGCTAAGAGGGATGAAGTTACAGGAGAATGGAGAAAGTTACACAACGCAGAACTGCACGCATTGTATCCTTCACCTGACATAATTAGGAACATTAAATCCAGACGGTTGAGATGGGCAGGGCATGTATCACGCATGGGCGAATCCAGAAATGCATATAGAGTGTTAGTTGGGAGGCCAGAGGGGAAAAGACCTTTGGGGAGGCCGAGACTTAGATAGGAAGATAATATTAAAATGGATTTGAGGGAGGTGGGATATGATGGTAGGGACTGGATTAATCTTGCTCAGGGTAGGGACCAATGGCGGGCGGCAATGAACCTCCGGGTTCCTTAAAAGCCAGTAAGTAAGTAAGCAACTTTAAACTGTTGTAGCTCCGAAACCCTTTCACCCAATGATCAAAATCATGGTTTATTTTGATGCTGAGAAATTAAAGTTTATATTGACATGTAAACAGTTTTTCTTACTTTTTATGGAAATGGAAAAATTTAGATTTTTCCTCATTAAGACGCCTTTGCCCACGAAAAAATATTTTTAAAATATATGGTTAGATTCCTCATTGAAAGTAAAAATAAACACACATTTTTTACTGGTGCACCGTTGATAAGAAAATATTGAAAATATCAAATAAAGAAAATAAATAGTACGCGCGTGAACTAACGAGCTGACTGTGAGAAGGGAGCTACCCGAGACAAGCAAGGCCAGGAGACAGACACGTGATGTTTCGTCTAGTAGCGCATAGCTGGGCTAGCTTTCATAAACACAGGAGTAAAATGACGCCCAACGCTTGCTTATCATCATCTCTCGGCCAGTGCGTGCGGTACTGCGCCGTTCAAGTCTAGACGTGTGAAAATAATTTATTTAATACCCTCGAAACTTATTGCCGTACCACTAAGCAAGCAATGCCGAATTCCTCTTAATAATGCAAGGTTTTTTCTCAATATTTCTTTACATTTTTACAAATGATCAAAAATCCTAAAAACGAGTAAAATCAGATTATCTGTCTCTTTGTGTATAATAAAAATAAGGATTACTTCTTAACATAACCTACCAAATGTCAGCTTCAAAATGAGCTCTCGTTCAATGTTCTACAGTAAATGGTTCTAGAGTTCTGAGCGCTGAAAGAGGCTTGTTTTTATAAAATACGCTAAATTTGTCGCTCAATAATACGAAAACTGCTTGACTTTCTATAGTATATTTTTGCAAATGCACTCTCCTCAGCACCTTCTGTAAATACGAAAAGAATTAGAGTATAAAAAAATGTGAGGTTTTTCACTGGTCGATTTCATATGGAATAGCCCATATTGTGCTTTTTCCAAGTGTTACTACAAAAATGTTTTATAAAACGAGAACTGTACGTGGTAACCAGCCCCGTATTTAGTTTGGGATACTCGCACAGACACGAAAAAACGTTTGCTATTCGCACCAAATAACCTATGCAAATCTTAGACATTAATTACCAATCAAACTGTAAATAAAGTGGCATGTAACAATTTGACGTATGCTGGAATCTAAAACAGGCAGCTGCAAATGAGAAAAATAGTTATTTTTTACTAATGGTGAGCATTTTACTGTTTATCATTCACCTATACGAAGCCAGCTGTGTAGACCAATTTACCAACAGATTCGTTGCCCAGGATGCGACATAGGACGCTACACTCGCGATGAGATGAGATGAGATGAGATGAGATGAGATGAGATGAGATGAGATGAGATGAGATGAGAGATGAGATGAGATGAGATGAGATGAGATGAGAGATGAGATATGAGATGAGAGGAGAGTTAAGATGAGAGATGAGATGAGATGAGATGAGAGATGAGATGAGATGAGAGATGAGATATGAGATGAGAGGAGAGTTGAGATGAGAGATGAGATGAGATATGAGATAAGATGAGAGATGAGATTAGATGAGATGAGATATGAGATGAGAGATGAGAGAAGAGAAGAGATGAGACGTGATGAGATATGAGATGAGATGAGATGAGATGAGATGAGATGAGATGAGATGAGAGCTGAGATGAGATTAGATGAGATGAGATTAGATGAGATGAGATATGAGATGAGAGATGAGATGAGAGAAGAGATGAGACGTGATGAGATATGAGATGAGAGATGAGATTAGATTAGATTAGATGAGAGATGAGAGATGAGATGAGATGAGATATGAGATGAGAGGAGAGTTGAGATGAGAGATGAGATGAGATATGAGATAAGATGAGAGATGAGATATAAGATGAGAGATGAGATGAGACGTGATGAGATATGAGATGAGATGAGATGAGATTAGATGAGATGAGAGACGTGATGAGATATGAGATGAGATGAAATGAGATTAGATTAGATTAGATTAGATGAGATGAGATATGAGATGAGATGAGAGCTGAGATGAGATGAGATTAGATTAGACGTGATGAGATATGAGATGAGATGAGATGAGATGAGATGAGATGAGATGAGATGAGATGAGATGAGATGAGATGAGATGAGATGAGATGAGATATGAGATGAGATATGAGATGAGATATGAGATGAGATGAGATGAGATGAGATGATGATGATGGAGATTAAATGGAATGCCACAGGGGAACCGGAGCTACCGGAGAAAATTCCTGTGTTATGTCCTTAATACGTACTGTTACAGTAATAAATTCCTTCTGTGTCGATATGACTTCACTAGAGATGAACAACGATCGAGAAAACGAGACTAACAGCCCCCGCAAAGCCGAAAACCCGCACGACAATGTTGTATTACGTCGCGTCCTTGGCATAAAGACTGCTTGTGAGTGTTTCGAGACTCGATATTCATCATCTCCCGAAGTCCCGAAGTTAAGCAGCCTTGAATCGCCACAGTTGTTTATACCTGACTGAGCTTATATCTACTTTAGCAACTGTTATATAGATTATGTATAAACAATCAAATAGCCTATTTGAAACATTTCTACCTTTCGGTGTATAATAATCCGTTCCCCAATCTTTATTTCATTACTAGGACCTTATTAAAAGGCTAGGAATTTTCTTTTCATATGTTTAAGATCAAGTGTGCAATCTCAAGTAAAAAGATATTAATGTCATGTTTTATGTTTCTTAGAAATGCAAATTTATTTGAGAATTGTTTTTTTCTATTTATATTACCATAAGTAATATCATATAATAGAATCAGAACATTTTGATAACTAAGATACTGTTCTGTTTTGTCTTTTTGTCTCATTTAAACATTTATAATGTTATTTATTTCAATGAAGTATGTTATTCAAAGTTACGAAATTTTTCCACGTCGACCAAATACTATTTCGAGAATGACGAGCGAGACTCGAAGCGCAGCGAGAATGACGAGCCGAGACTCGAAAGGCAAATGCAGCGAACACAGCGAGCGAGAGCGGCAGTTAGTATTGTTCTTCTCTAGACTTCACTCTGTACATACTCCACATACTCTGTTTGCATTGAGGATATCATTTTATATCATTAGAATTACAAATCTTAAAGTGACATTTACAGCACGTTTCTATACTCAAGTCCGAACTTACATGTAATTGAAGATTCCTCTGTACGGACTGTTTTTGACAGACGTGATGGCCAGGGATCCAGGGATGTACATGTGAGGGATCTTCATGACCTCACAGCCAAGTCTTCCCGACTCTTCCAGATCAGTGTACGTCATATATGCGTATTTTGGAAATTTACACAGCTTTTGGAATCCCTCCTCATCAGTAACGGGGTAATTCTTTTGATTTGGTTCTATCATTTTCTTGTAGATGTTCTTCATGACTGGATCGATGGAATGCTGAAACAATACAATAAGAATGAATAGATGGTTCTAAGGCCGTTAAGTTTTCGAGTACTTTATATTGACAAAATGTTATCTTCTCCGATTCAAGGCAGGAACAGTGTCACTAGGTTTACAACACCATGCCAAAGACTCATCCTTGATACTATACAAAGTGGAAGTGGAATAATCCTGCAGACTGAAAGGGACGATAGGGTACACTTAAATGAATAGAAAACCTATATTACGTGTTTTTCAAAAGTCCTAATCTGCAAAAATGGCAACGTGCGTAGTAAGGAAGAGAAATGGTACGTGAATAAAGTTCCAATTGACTGTGTTTCCAGATTCAAATACCTAGGACTGATAATAAACAGTAGGGGAAATTGGAAGTTGCAAAATGAATTGGCACTGAATAAAGGTAAAAATGCACTCCAAGCAGTAGACAGATGCCTAAATAAATGGCCGAATATTGGGGTGAAGAATTTGGTCAACATCTATAATGCACTAGTAGAATCAAAGATATTATATAATATTGAGATCTGGGGTAGTAGGTTATCCAGCAGAAACATCGATAAATTAAGAGCCAAAATGTGTAAAAAATTTCTAGGAATACCGGAGAATGCTTCTAACCTGGCAGCGATACTAGAGATGGGAACCGATTCGAGTCTGGGAATTATTCTAGAAAGAAAAATCAAATATTTAGGTAATATTCTGTGTAGGAATAATTCGGCAGTTATGAAAACATGTATCTTCTGTATGAAAGCCACTAATTGGCTGAAGGAGCTGGAACGAGAAATAAGCATTAGGTCTAAATTGGCTATGGAGAGAACTAGGGTCTATAAACACGAAAACTATTGGAAGTATAGTAAAAGAGAGGGTAAACGAAATTTCGAGACAAGATATTTTTAGTAATATTAAAGACCTAGGATCACTAAAATACTATAGGGAGATTAAGCAGTTTTGGGAACAGGAAGAATATGTTAGAGTAAATTCAAGGGAAGAGAGAACGGGAATGGCATGGTGGAGATTAGGTATCTGGAGACTCAAGAATAAAAGAGGGAACGTACAGAAGGATAAATGTCCTTTGTGTGGACTAGCTGAAGACTCAATGCATATTGCGCTAAAGTGTCAGGCAACGAATGATTTGAGACACAGTTGGGTAGATAAAAAATTTCTACAAATAAACGCTATAGTAGCTTATAAAAAAATGAATGGTCACCTAAACGCCAGCAATTTGCATAAATTAGGAAAATTTCTTCTTAGAGTTAAAATTAGATGGGAAGAGAAAGTCAAAGCTCTAACGGAGATGGAATTATAAATGTTGAGTAGTCACACGATAAGAAACTACGAAGAGTAGTCAATGAAGGTAACAGAATAATTCTTGAGAGATTGAGCAGAAAATGAAAAAGCTAAGGTAGGAGTTTTAAATACAAGAGCTATACTTATTATTAGTTGTGTATTATTATTATTATTATTATTATTATTATTATTATTATTATTATTATTACTATTATTATTATTATTAGTATTATTGTAAACAGAGGACGCTTATAGGTCCAATATGTATTACTTTGTGTTATATTTGTATTCAGAGTGATGGCGGATTAAGAACTGGAATACATCTAATCCGCCATGACGTGAACAATGATTGATTAAATAAATAAATAAATAAATAAATAAATAAATAAATAAATAAATAAATAAATAAATAAATAAATAAATAAATAAATAAATAAATAAATAAATAAATAAATAAATAAATATTACGTGTTATGATTAAATGCACGGTTAATTAGAAAATTAAGTTGGAATTTTCAGCAGTCTGGCAACATCGCCGGTAACTCCTCTCTCATCTCGTAATAACAGATGTAGCCAAGGAACTCAGGTCTGTCCCCCTAGATAAACTGTACATTCCACTCCTCTCTCGGCTACGACGTTGCAATTCGCTCGCATTGTTCAGTTGCTTGAAATTAGTGGTTTTTAAATTAAATTTACACTATTGAAATATGCCAGAGGGATAAATAATTCTTTATTTTAGAGTTTTTATCAATATGGACAAAAATCACGACCTTACTCGTAATAGTTACCGAGTAAGAGTGTGTTAAACATTTGTTAAAAAACTTTTTTCTGAGAACTTTTCTATGAACTTTCCACCAGTATGCTATTACACTTTTTTGTTACATACAACATGAGCTATTCACTCCGTAAATCTGCAGGGTTATTTCACTACCACTCTGTATAATATTGGTACTCACTTTGAAGTACCATATGAAGGCCGAGTTTGCCACCATTTCCAAGTTGTACGTTCCGTCCTCCAGGAACTCCTTGAAGCTCGTGAAGGGAAACCTTCTTGTTTCTCTTGTTGCCAAGAAGGAAATAAGGAATGCGGAGTAACCCGCCATCACCACGACTGCAGTGAGGTACGATGTCAAGTACACCACTCGACAGGACAGTGTTCGCGGCGTCGAGCTCTGTCCTGCAAGACAAGCCCATTCACCGACATATCGCAGTGTGAACAATGAGGACATTCAGCATGGATTTGTTTGCTTTCCTTGTGCTTTAATAGTGACAAATCAGCTGACGTACACACGTATAGGCCTAGTATACAGTATTAGGCTCTGCTCACTCACTATAATGCACTCAATTTCACTGTAATTCTAACAAATAACGAGCATATTACACTACAGTCTACTAGTGAAGTCCTTACGCCTATTTTTAAGAACAGTTGTGATTGTTCATAAATCTTTTATAAGCCTTTTACTTTTTAGTGGAAAAACGTTTGGGTTTGGGTTTGGGTTTGGATTTGGGTTTGGTTTGGGTTGTTTCTTTACTTACTTGTTTACTTACTTACTTATTTACTTACTTACTTATTTACTCATTTATTTACTTATTTATATACTTATTTTTTTACTTATTTTTTACTTATTTTGTTATTTATTTATTATTTACTTATTTATTTATTTATTTAGTTATTTATTTATTTACTTATTTATTTATTTACTTATTTATTTATTTACTTATTAATTGTATTGTATTGTATTGTATTTATTAACATTCCATGGTATTCATACATTGCTTACAGCTAGAATATGGAACAAGTCAAAAAACTTAATACTATTATAAAATCTCAATTTATAGTCACAGTCTAGATGAAATATATACAGACAAGATTTACAATATAGTCTACTAGTACAACACATAGTTTTAGTATCAATTTCATGAAGTGTTATTGAATGTCATGAATTCACCTACAGAATAGAAGGCGTGAGAAATTAGGTACTTCTTTAATTTGGCCCTAAATAATTTTATGTTTTGAGTTTCATTTTTTATATCGATAGGGAGGCTATTAAAAATTTTTACTGCCATATAACGCACTCCTTTTTGATATCACGATAGACTTGCCGATGGAGTATGAAAGTCATTTTTTTGACGTGTATTTATGCAATGAACTGTTGAATTAATTACAAAGTTTTCACGATTACATACGAGAAAGACTATTAATGAAAAGATATACTGACAAGCCATGGGCATTATTTGTAGTTTTTTGAAAATAGTCCTACACGATTCCCTAGATTTGGCACCTACTATTATTCTAATTACTCTTTTTTTGTAATAGAAATATATTGTTACTATCTGTGGAATTTCCCCAGAATATTATTCCAAAACTCATTACCGAGTGGAAGTATGCAAAGTATATTGTTTTTAAGGTATTGATATTTACTATATTTTGCATAGATCTAATAGCAAAACAAGCTGAATTTAGTTTGGGGGTAATTTCTTTAATATGATTTTTCCAATTTAACACATTATTTACTTACTTATTTATTTGCTTATTTATTTATTTACTTATTTATTTATTTACTTACTTATTTATTTATTTACTTACTTATTAATTTGTTTACTTAGTAATTTATTTACTTATTTATTTATTTATTTACTTACTTATTTATTTACTTATTTATTTATTTACTTATTTGTGCATTTACTTATTTATTTATTTATTTACTTATTTATTTATTCACTTATTTATTTATTTACTTATTTACTTACTTACTTTCTTATTTATTTATTTATTTACTTACTTAGTTACTCACTCACTCACTCATTTATTTATTTATTTAATTGCTAGTAAGTTTGAAATGAATACAAGTTAATACATTGAAAGATAAACTAGCCCACTCCTGAATGAGGAGATTCCAATACAGACAAAAATTAAATTAAATTTGGAGTGAATACAGATTAAAAAGTGATTAATATGTTTAAACCCAAATTATAAATCCAATACAATATTTTCATTCTTTTTTATTAATTTGGTGAGGATTCGTGGTTAAAATTATATTAGAATAAAATTTGTTTAATAATCTGGGACCTTGACTCATGCTATGATAAAAAGCTGCATTGGTTTCACATTTACTTTCGGACAAACGCAGAGAACTGGACTGGACTGAAATAATGATCTATTTTGCATACAACATCACATGTTGTTATTTCTTACATAATTGCAATGCAGCTTAGGGGTAGGAAGGTAAATAACAATGTATTGTGACAGCGACGTGAGATTCGAACTCACAACCAGCGTCCCGCATGAAAGCAGATCGCACAGGCTCCACGGAACATTGAGTGACGTCGCGCGGTGGAGAGAAGAGAGAGGGTGTATTACGTCACGCGACGAGTTTGCGCGCGCAACTGGTGCTGGTAGAGAGGAGAGGGCTCTGGATTTCTCTGGAATGCCATCTCTAGAGACGGGTCGAACTTTCGAGGCTACGTCGCTGTAGTTATAAATTACGGTCGCGAAGGAACGACAGCAGTTTCAGTTTCAGAGTTTTCAGTTATTCAGTCAGTGAGAAAGCCAGAGCAAGCAAGCCAGCCGGAGTTCGACTCGAGTGTGCGTCCGCATCTGCGTCAGCA